>NW_018127884.1:4968326-4971091 GCF_001952655.1 Monopterus albus
TATATATATATGTTTTTTAATAAACATCTACTGAAGTATGAGTGGTAAGATTCCAGTTTTTTCCAGTAAAATAAATTCCTTCTGACTGACAGGAAAAATCCCTAGCAGAAACCCTGAAATACACATCGACACTTGAAACTGGACTTACAAAGTCCTTACTGAATCCAGATTTGCTCAGAAAAGTTTGGCTATAGACACATTAATAATGCTATGATTGTAATATAATTAGCATTTTCCCTTTTTAAGAAATAGGAGAGCTTGTTAGTCAAATTTATGGCTTTAGTCTATATGTCAGTAAGTGCCCTGGTGGTGTCGAGCCATCATATTTCTTTATCAGAAGTGGAACAGAGAGGCTAATTGGTCCAGTGCTAGTGATGGGAGCCATGAATTAGTATTCTGCCTTCCCTCCAGCTCCCTCGCCTCCCTCTCTCCCCAAAACAGGCCCCTTGAAGTTAGCACATTAGGATCACAAAACCTGCTATAAATACCAGTGTTCAGTGTAAATGAAGCTAAAAAGCTTCAAATTCAAGCCACAGTGGATAAGGGCGGACTCCTCTACCTGCATTTCATGGCTTGTTAGGGGAGCTCTCTACAGGTATGCCAACAGTGCTCGCCTGACAGCCTTCTACAGAACTAAAAACAGTCTTAATGAGGAGAGTGAAATTGCACATTGTGTGTATGTGTGAGTGTCTGTGTACATGCGTATGAAAGTGCGCTTCAGTGTGTGTGACGAGAAAGAAAGGAGTTGCTGCATTCCCTTGAGGATCACAAAAATCTTTAATTTGCCTTTTATGACACCTAATTAGTTATTCTACTCAAAAGCTTTGCTTTAAATAAGAGAACTAATTATACAAAAAGGTCGTGCCTCCACCTCCAGAGAACTACTTCTAATTGGTTGAGACCACCACCCGCCACACACTCCTTAAATGTATCACGTGTGTGTTTTACATCACGGTTGAAAAGGGCAAAACCTAACCTATCCTGGAACCTACTCTATTGGATGCACGCTTTGTTTAAAACCATGCTCAGTAAAGTGACAACACTTTGTGTCTTAGTGCGACCCGGGTTCTGTGTTCGCAATTACTCTGACATTCATGTCTTCATGCATATGTCCTACTAAGAGAGATGTGTCAGTGCCTGGAAACCAGAATGCACATTCAACTGACGCCTCTTCCTTGAAGCCATTGCGGGGAACAAACGCTGGTTTGATGTCTTCTACCAAAGCAGCCTTTGGAAAACAACTTTAATAGTAGTGTAGCAAGCACTCGCTCAAACCTGCTAAACAAAGAGCGGTGACAGAAAAAATGAGTGTGTAAAGTAAATGTCTTTTCAATTCCCTTAATGCCCTGAGACATTTTCTTGCACCTGTCACCACTCCCAGCTCTCTGTGAAACTGTGGTGTAGAACAGAGCCTCCCATGCTTTGCACCTCCCAGAAAGAAAAGCTGCATTATGAAAGGAAGCAGCAGACTAGGAGGCAGCTTCCACTTAATCCAATCCATTTAACAGATACAAGTGCCACTGACCTTCCAGAGTCATTTGATGTCACCAAAAGCATGCCTCTCCACATCACGATTCATTCTCCAACAACAGATGCATTTTGCCTGTCAAAGTAGAGACAGAGCACTTGCTCTGCCAAATATCCTTCCTGAGTAGGAATTTAATTTGGCATTAGTACTGTGTGTACAGGCCTGTCATCTTTCCCCTCTTCCATCCATCTACTTTCCTTAAGATTATATCTTTCAAGACTATGTACAGTTAGGTTTTCTCAACCCAAGCAGTCTGTCAGAGCATGTATTTTCCATTATAGAGATAGCATCCGATTTCTATGTTACCCCATTTAGACTTCCGTCTTTACAGCTATCAAAAAAATCACATCAGCCTGCTAACTTTTTTGATGTATTTAAGGTTTTAAAAGAACATACGCTGTTTGGAGCACTCAAAAGAAATGTCTGAAAGTGGAAAAATGCAATTATCACATAGATGTGGCAAGACCCACTTTTCCTCAAACCCGACAGAAATGTGTGAAACGAAAGATTTATCCCAAACCTGTTACTGTTTTTAAAACAAGTGTGCAAGCGCTTGGATGTTATGCTGCATATAATGTATACAGGTTTCCTATTAGTCCTGGAGCCATCATCAGCCATGCTGTGTCATTTCATGTGGACTAAAAGAAGACCGGCTATTGGCTTGTAATCATCTGCTGATTGTGCTAAACCATAATAATAATAATAATCATCATCCCATTTTCACTAGATCTGCTTTTTCTTTTATTACATAATTTTATGCAACTGTTATTTCCAATGTTGCTTAATCAGATTTTTATTTTCCCAATTGCATCAATTATTTGTTAAACAGTGCCATTATTATTACTCTAAACTAAGTTGATCTATTTAGATAGCTTGTTTTATCTGAGCAGAACCCAAAGATATTCAGCCTACTGTCATACAGTATATGTCATAAGTCAGGATACACAGTATGAGAAGCTGGAACAGCAAATGTTTGATATTGAAAAGTGACTGAAATAATTATCAGAATAGTTTGCTAACTGTCCTAATGTCTTGATTTGTCTTAACAGTCAGAACCCAAGGACAATCAGTTCACAATGATGAACAATGAATGAACAAAATGCAGCAAATGCTCACATTTGAGAAACTGGAACCAACAAATTAATCTTGCTTGATAAATGACAGAACTGATTAATCAATTATTCAGATGAGTTGTCATATAATTTTAATGTTAACCAATAAATTAATCTACCAGCCA
>NW_018127884.1:4971158-5032002 GCF_001952655.1 Monopterus albus
ACACTTCTACACGTGTGATCCCAGTGGAGCAGCTGCTCTCATAGGCACTCAGCGCTAATGGCAGAAGGGACAGTTACATCTGATTCTGTGTTTTGTTAAATGTCTTTTGATCAATTAAAAGCACTGACGCCATGGTGTGATGCAGACTCTACTGGTTCACGGGGAGGTAAAGGATCTTGATGAGAATCACTCAGGCTTCCTGACACATGAGGCGGGCTTTCAAGGAGGTGGAAGCTGGCCCTGTGTGGGCCTCTTCTCAGGGGCCCCTATAATTGTAACTCGCAGCTGCAGCAAATAAGAGTGTTAGCCACCAGGGTAGTGAATACACAGACTGGGATGCTCAGGGAAATGAGATACCACATTACAAAAAGATTACATTTAGCTGGAACAAGTGCATTTGTCATCATCATCATCACCAATTCAAAGCACTCCTGCACAAGACATTAGTCTGTAAACTGCTTCACGAAGTTACCAAATCATCACACATCTACCCTGCATAATTTAAATCACTCTTATAAATCAATTATAGAATTTTTCTATGGATGGTAAAAGACATGAAAAGGGAAAACAGTATAGAGTGGTAACAAATCAAATCACTGTGTTGATACTGTCTCATTGAAACTCATTGAATCTCCAGTTTAGAAGCTACAGGGGCTGATTTAAACCACACTCGTTTATGCTACGGCTATAAATGCGGTGACAATGGCGATCCCAAATAAAATTTGTTCCTGAGCCAAGGTGTATGCCACTAAGGTTAACAGGGATCGCGTGCAGATGTCCTGCCATTGTGTGTATGAATCAGCCCCTTTCATTCAGCTTCCGTCATTGCTGTAATTGAGCCCATAGACACGTTTCTCTATTGCCAAGACAAAATACAAGACATCTGGTAATAATATCAGCTGGAATACACATGCCTATTGAAAGCAGACTGATGACTGTGTGTTCTGAATGATAAGGAAAATAAAGACCACCAATTCACTGTCTGATTCATGTTCCCATCCTTGGTTGGAGCATATGCAAGGAGTAAAAGAAAAGACATGCATGAACACACACAGTTAAAGTGAAACACACAGACACACACGCTCCCTCAGTTTAGGTAGTTTCTCACAAGGCCCATGTCAATATTACATTTCATGCCGACTTCTTTTTTTCTTTCTCGCTGTAAGAGCCGTCTGTGTTACTGTACTACATGCTGCATTTCCAGATGGTTGTGTATGAATGCTGGAGACTGAGAGGTGGTTTCTGGGACTGTATACATGCTATGATTATGACATAATTAACACCCACAGTAAGTGGGAGTGAGCAGACAGGGCTGGTGCAGATGAGGAGGGGACTGTTCATTAACAAGATGCTCTCTCTCAAACTTTGCAGCTTGCTGCGGCTAATAAGCCCCAGTGAAACGGAGCCCAGCCGTCCCTTGCATTGACCCTGACGCTGCCCAGGATAAGGGAGGGTTTTGTCTCCTGGAATAATTGCTCTTTTCACATGTTACAAGTGTCGGCCGCCAGCCACTTCCCCTACCATAATTACTCCTGATCCGCTCCAAATGAGTCAGTCGCATTAGGGCTGCAATAACACTGGCCCAGCTTCAAGCGCAGCATGGGGAGTCTCAGCAGAGCGGCCTGGAACAGGACTGCCTTTTCTCCAAGCCCACGGTCATTTCCATCACGTCAGAGGCGCATTTCTTACACTTGAAGTCAGCACGAAGGCCCTAGGCTATTTTCTGAGGCTTACAGAAGGCATTGTTAGGTCCCGGTGCTCACTACTCAATGTGCTTTGGCTGCAGACTCCATCCCAATTAACAGAAAACTTCATTAGGGTGTTTTTTTCCACACTTTTCAGCCCCCTATTATTTTTAATTTATTCACATGGGGTTAATTAAAAGAAATGTATCACAGAGATATGCAACAGCTTTCTAATTAAATTCACTGGTGCTGTTTTTTAAAGACATGAAACTGGTAGTCTCTAAATTATTACAGAAGGCAACTTGTTCCAACACTTGGTTGCTCAGTAGTAGCACAAGATTAGAGCTATGCAAGGTAAACTGTCAACAGCAGAAACAGAATGAGAGATGGAGCAAGAAAATGAGTGAGGGAACAAGGTGAAATAAGAGGAGAAAGTACACATATATCTATGACTTTATCATATAGGCTTACCCCAAATAAACCTATGAGAGTTCTTGAACAGGGAGAACTGTCGAGGCTGTTTGGTCCCGCATATAGCCATCTCATATCAAATGTGGGTGTAACATTGGGCTTTGTCTAAGTTATTTACTTCTTCAAACTTGCAATTTTATATATCTTAATTTAATTGCAAGTTGTCAGTGACCGAGAAGATGAATACATCTTCATCTTCAATCCTTATACAGCAGGTGTAAGATCAACAGACATTTCTTAAGAGTGTGCATTTGAGACTGAATAAAATCCATTATTCTCAAGCTATATACTTTTAAACTTTGATGGAAGAGGCAATCTTGTCTGCCACTTCATGATTCCTGGCAAAAAAAAAAAAAATCAAACCATTAGACCTGTCACAGCCACTTTCCGCTATACAGAACAGAATAATGCACAAACACTTTTTAGTCCACATTAAAAATGCATTTGGAGAGGAATAAATGTAGCCCTCTAAAGTTTGTGTCACTCATGAGGTCAGGAAGTGATGTTCAAAATCCTCCCCACTCCCCAGCAATTACTGCACACTTATTATCTCAAAGGATATGCCAGGAGACAGGTGTGCCATTCAGGGTCCTCAGTGTGTTGAAAATGGAGGGGAAGAAGGAACACCATACTGTGGTGCACTGTGTGAGGCTCTTTAATCTTGAATAATGCAAATTCCCCACAGGGGGCAGTTATTTGGCAGAACGGGCCTCTGATGTCATTCAAGTACCGACTCCCACACCTGATGGGGTAAATAATGAGGGAGGTCGGTCGGGTGAAGAGGTCTTCATGAAGATTGGGTGTGATTTCATGTGGGATGGTAAACGAAGCTGTGTCATGTAGTACAGCCTATTCTAAATCTCCCAGGAGAGTAACACTGTAGATGACGCTGGCTGATGTTTGACTACGAAAATGTCTTGCTTATAATTAATTCTTTTAACACTTTTATATTGCCTCATGATATAAAGACTGACCCTATTTCCTCAAGGGCTAATTTCTTGTTGCTAGTTAAAATCAAATAGCAATTCAGCTAGAGACAACTGAAATGAAATGGAATAAAATTAAATGAAAAGAAATGTGACTGGAATGGGACTGAGCTTGGGGTGGGGTCGGGTGGAGGGTTAAGGTTTGAGAAACAAGTTTAAGTTAATGCTGATTTTAGTGGGAATGTCTGTGGATAGCGGCTGTCGTTTACCTCTGAATTTGTAGTTGCAAACATTATAGTTAAGCACGGATTAAATCAACAAATTCAATATCCAAAACCTAATCTATTAGTTTCAAGAGACTAATAAATACCCCCCTGCACCACAGAATTTAATTAGGTATTTAAAATGTGATTTACTGCAGGTCATTCAATAAGCAATAACCAAGCTGGATCTTTTTTTAAGAGGACGAACCCCATGCTAGCTGCAAAATCTTAAAGTGTGAAGCCTATGTCCTCCTTTTATCTGGATTCTTCTACTAAAAAGCAGTTCTAAGGAGGTTTTTATTTTTGCTTTAGCATTTTGCTTTTCTCAAGAATATTCACATAAAGGTCATTTTAAGTTGGATAAGAGATAGATACTGTATATGAGTGTGTGTGTGTGTGTGCGTGTGTGAAACAGCTATTGGGTTAACTATTGTGAAATGCATAGACTTAACATCTTTATGTGACTGAGAAGGCAGGTGGAGCACTAACTAGTGAGAAAAATGACTCATAGCATGTCAGGTCTGAGATTAAAATAGAATAAGTTCTCATTTAAGGTTAAAACTACTTTTTTTTTACACTCAGCCCACAGTAAACTGAATGCAGCAATGGGAATACAGTATAAGAGAGTGACCTGGTCTTAGAAAGACATTTACAGTTAAACAAGAAAAAAGTCTGAAAGCCCCGCTAGCAGCCCCTAGAGGCTGTGCTCCTCCTTACACCCCACAAGAACAAAGTGTCTTTCCCTGACCAAACAGCACTGCCATCCTCAGAGCCACACAATCGCACAGGTAGGGCCAAAAACAAATGAAAAGACTCGGCAACAATGATGAGGGATTTGGCAAATGGGAACTATGGCATCGGCAAGAATTCCTGTTGCCACTGTGATGTGTGAAGAGAGCCTGTTTAAACAGGTCTGTTTAAATAGCTGAGTTCTTCTAAAACTATATTGTTACAAAAATACAGTACTGTATTTCTGCAGGTGTCAATTTCCCCATGTTTAGCATAGACCAGTGTAAATCAGATCAACTGATCACCTGCTTTACAACTTAAAAGGGATGTATTTGAAATTTGTCAACTGCTGTTTTCAGATCCAGCTGTGTAAATTTGATATAATTCACTTTTACCCCAGTCCACATGCCAAAGCCCCGACGCACAGTTTACCTGGGTCTTATTCCTGCCCACCAAAATCAGACTGTTCCGGCACAGATATACACATACACACTAGAGCTAGACCGATTAATTGCTTGTTAACTTACTGCAGGTATATTGGCACAGGTAAGTACCAGTAAATGTAAGTACAAACATGCCAAGTATGTTAGAGGTCATTTAACAATACATATATCCATTACATACCTTGTCCACCAGAGAGCACTGACAAGTTTATTTTTCAACCATGTCTGTATCTTGATGACCATTTAGTTTGGTTTAGTTATTGTTAATCAGTATATATTTTGTTGGATCTTTAAAATATTGATATCAGCTTTAAAAATCAGTCAAGCTGTAACACACACAAACGTATATACATATACAGCACTGCCTTTCATTCAAACATGCACTGAGGGACTATACTTCAGGAAGGATTAAACAAGACCTATTTAATACTGAATGAATAACAGCAGACCTGTTTGTTTTAAGACACAAGAAAGCATTAAGAGACATCAGTGCAATTATAATTTGAGAATCGGTTTACACATGAATAATGTATTACAGTAATCAAAAACAAACATTCATCGTTATTCTGGGTCTGAAATCTTTTCAAATATGTAATTTACTTTTACACTGGAATAAAGAAGCATGACGGTTTTGTGTGTACGACTCAATTTGTGAGACAGTTTTCTCATAACATCATTACACTCATTATATTATACATAAAATTATGTATTTTAAATATCTAGCACATTAATGCTGGCAATGGTAGAGTGTGGACCTACAGGGGGACATATACAAAGTGCTTACGTTCCCATAGGGTGTATCAAGTGACATGTTATTTTATTGCTGCAGGTACAATATTAAAGTTTTCCTTTAGTAATATGGGCATCTAGGCATCTTGCACTTAGCTGCGTTTTGATGTCTGCTCATCTCAAGAACTTTGCTGCATGTCATTCCTTCTTCTCATTTCTCCTGTCTTCCTCTACTAAGCCTATGATGACAGACTAAAGGGGAAACGATTTTTAAGGGAGCAAGGAATAAGCTTTACCGAGTGCATCAGAATGTCAGAACAGAGATTGCACAATAGGGCGAATAGATAACTTAATGTTAAAAAACCTGATGAGATGTTGCAGGAAGTATGTGCATGTTTGTAGAAGCATCAGTGTATAAATACTTTTCTCCACATTAACATGCACGTAGTTAACAGCAGGCTTGACAGAGTCAGCTTTGCAATGACAAGTGGCAGAGAGACCTGCCTCCAACAGGTCCTACCAGATCAGTCATATTATATATACAGTAAATATAAGACAAGTAACTGCTTTGTGCATGTGCACCACTGACATTAGTTCTGTGCACGTCTGCACTTGTCACAGAGCTTGCAATAAGACATTAGATGGTGGTTTAAAGTAACAATTCATCTCAACTTGTCAGCATTTTGTAGATTTTGCAGAAGGTTTCATTGTAACATTTGTTACATGGGTATATACCATGCTTGTGACTTTTTCGTTCATGTCATTTTTGCCTCTTCCTCAACAACCTTCACTATTGTCACACACAGCTCAACAACATACCAGAAATTCTTCTTGGTGTGAAAATATCATTAGGATTGAATAAAAACAGGGAGTCCGATTTTGGACAACACAACAGAGATTGTCCATTCTCTGTGATGCAAGTGGCAGCCCGATCTTGTGTGAATTTGTATGATAACATGGCAAGCATGTGGCCTCTAGCAAAACTAAAAGGGATGCTCTCACAGCTCAAGAGTGCATAATTGAGTTTGTGTGTCACTCTGATGAGTGCAGCCATTTGCATCGAAGGCAGGTGGGCGCACTTGCTAACACGTGTCTCTCAAGTCTCAATTCAGTTCCTTTGAATCCTACTAAGATTATGGACAACGATACACATCTCCGGCACTTGTAGATGTGAAACAATCAGGACTGATATGGATCTAGAGGTTTAGTGGTAACAGACGAAACTGTCTCCAGTGAGAATTCTGTATTTCTAAGATCAGAAACCGATTAGATGGAATTAAGCGTTCACAGCTGGAAATGGCATAAATGTGATTCTGTGGCAACTTTTTTCCTGAGCTTAGCTAAAACAAATAATGAGGACAGATTTGGTGTAATATGTATGGACAAAATACTGAAGGCAAGTTACGTTACCTGTCACTACAGAATAGATAATATTGTAATTATCACACCTATATCAGTTGTACATGCACTGCATGTTTGGTACTATTTCGTTATAGGTATACAGTTAAAAAGAACATTTTTCATGCATTAGTTCTGTGTAGGTTAAAGTCCTTGTAACTATTTAAACACACAACCGTCTCCTTCCAATCTGTGTCTAAGGCAAAACTGGAAAAGTACAGTTTATGCAATGCAAGTACCAGAAATAAAGCAATAATTTAGAAAAAAAGGTAGGGACTTAAGAAATATCAAATGAAGCAATGGGTTTGTAATATTATTCAGGGCCCAGAGCACAAAAACCAGACGTAATTTCAATATTTGAAATAGGCAGGTTTAATTTTGAAGCAAGAGCAAACCAATAAGCTGAGAAAATAGCAAATACAGGGGAGCAAATTGCATTCCTTTGGAAAAGTGAAAAGACTTAAGGAACATATAAAAGTAATCTCCAACTGGAAATTAGAACTCAACCCTCAGAAACCAAATAACAGAAAAGAAATATTACTGTCCACTTTCTAAATCAATATAACATCGCTACAAGACAGTATTACCATGGAAACACCCGTAAAGAATGAAGCAATTCTTATTATTTCAAAATAAAAATCAGAGCCTGAAGCCCAAGTTTTATTACAGCAGCCGACAGATCACCAGTCTCTATTCATCTGAAGCATTGCTTTTCAATCACATGCTTTATGAATGGACATGATGATAACAGGGTCGTAAATTAACAAGCAAAGGTAACCAGAATTTTATCAGTAGCTGGAGGATTTTACTTCTGCTCAGGTCTGTAAAGAGTATGTGGTTGTGTTAACATTCAGCAAAATATGCCTTTAGTGTGGACCCACTTTCTTCTCCTGCACTTGGTATGAAGAAGGAAAGAAAATGGCTGAGTTGCTGCTTCCTCTCAAATTAAGACGCAAATTGGAACCTTCATATTGTAGGGTGAAATTAAATGTTGACACAGAATATTTTGGTGCATGTGTTTAAGTATAACTTGCATATTAGGTCATTTCACAGAGCAGTGCCTGTATTCCTTTTACTGGTCCTGGTCCGTGCTCTCGCACTTGTGCTTTGCCAGGTAGTTTATTATGAGTTAATGACTACATCATCTGGGAATATGGTGATTAGTTTGGCATGTGCAGACGGTGTAACAAAATATTTTATAGGATAAACATTATAACTAACAGCAGACTGTCTGACATTTTATGCTAAATGTTTGACTCTTAATAACCTGTATCTACAGTAGGAAATAGTTTGTAACAGGCAGATATTTTCACTGGAGCTTAGGTAAGGGGGCACAGAGATTCATTTCTGGTTATTGCTTTTGTAGCACAAATTGTTGCAGACTTTTCTAAGAGAAGTCAGAGTTCAGAAACAGTCTGCCAAATAAGCAGCAGCATTACTTTGCTACCAGCCAGGATCGCAAAGTGAGACCAGACACGCTTATGATCTGTTTTGTAGGCCACATAAGGACTGAAATATGGACACTTAAACACAAGCATGCAGGCATAATAGTGAATCAGTCAAGAGAAACAGACTACAACAGTAATCATGCACATGCACTCGTGTGGCTATCCAAAACACCGACCCACACCTCCCTCTCCACATACGCACACATTTATTTGTGCAGGCACTAAGTGGATACATTAGACAAGAAGTTTGAATTGACAAACCTATAACTTTAGAGCCAATAAACACTAAGAGTCACCAGAGTGAAAGAGTCCAGATCCAAGCAGCTTTGTTGATAACCTGGCCAAAATGCTTGGAGCTGTTGGTCGGGACCAGCAAATAAAGGGTGAAGCTTTTAGGCAATGAGCAGCAGGTGATCTCAGCTTTTCTGCAAGTCCTAATGCTCCTAAAAGCCACTCTCCCTGGTTCTGTAATTGGGCATCAGTAGTTAATGTAGTATTGACTGCATTACATGCTCCTGTGCATCCTTTCCCACTAATGCCATTTGCATCACCTTGTACATTTACCATATTGCTTAGCCAATAACTGTTAAAAGCAATCTGAATCATGAATCATATAGGGAACTTGTAGCTAGACAGACATCCAAAGGAGACAATTTACAGTTGAGTTAATTTGGGTACATTAGCAGCACAACATGGATTCAGCCAGCCAGACCAATTTATGTCTCTGCCGCAATCCTTTTATTGGTTTTTAGATGTGTAAGTGAAAGGATGCTCTGCTAAGAGATATGAAATATCCATCTTCAAACATAAATAGTGGGTTACAAATGCATCCATTACTTTTAGGGAAGGCGCAGCCTTGGATAAACTCAAGTGTGCTGAATAAATGTACTGTACTTTAAGAAACAACTGCAAAAATGTTTTATGGTTATAAGGTTGGCATTGTGCATGTAAGCAGGTGTCGATATTGTCAGCAAAACAACCCTCAAAACACTCTCCAAAAAGTGTCAGAAGAAAGAAAAACATCAGAATAACTTCATTTCCGACCACAGGAAGCCTTTACTGCATAAAGCCTATATTTGAATATTATTATCATGCTGTATACATATATTTAAATGGATGTTCACTGAGCACAATTTAGACGTGAATGTGATAAATGCACTGCACATCTCAGCATCAGTTTAATCCAAAATGGGACGTCATTAGAGGCGAATTTGATTTAAATTAAAATTAATTAGATTGCCTCACCCATTAACCTAAATACATTGAAATAGATAAGTAATGCAAGAAGGCCTATTTGGATGGAAAGTGAGTGAACGATGCACGGCGCTATCCATAATTTGCAATCAAGTTAAAAGCACTCTGCTGTCATCTCCCATCCCGTGGTGATGTCAAAGGCTGCTTCGCTAACTTCACAGACGCAAAAAGCACTTAAGAGGAGGAAAGAAACGAGGAGCCACATGCACTGCAGCGTCTGTGGACTGTCCTTAAAACTCCGGGTTGCACATCAAAACGCTGCTCCCAAATCTGGGTTTAAATAAACACCCAACTCTTCCAAACTAAACTGCAGTTTGGCAGGAGAAGGCTATTTGTGTAAGTGCAGCCCAACTTCGTGGTAAGAACGCAGCCAGCTATTCATGTGTCTTCGCAAAAACACGGAGCCCGTCGTGACTAAATGGGGTTGAAAAAGCCAATATAAAGCGGAGGCTGCGGGTGCGCAGGGTCCGGGGCGACGAGAAACACTTAACGTGTAAAATGTCAGTAGTTTGCCGTGTTACTCCCCGGATTAAAGCACCCTAAATCGGAGATGTTACTCACCCTCTTCCTTGTCCAACACCATCGTCCTGAGGAACGAGGAGTCCTTCCCCGGGCGATCCGTCCTCGGCTCCAGCAGGCTGCACCGCTCGGTCTGCTCAGAGCTTCTCCTGGAAATGGCTTTGAAACGCGCGGTTGACTAGACTACGCCTCGATAAACCAAAACCCTGGGAAGATGAATTGCCGTGTGCACGTTTCCCCCCTCCTATCAATAATAATTCATACACGGAGCACGGTGAAATACGCGGCGAAATCCCCCTATCCGGACTGAAGTGTAATGCAAATCAACAGCGATCAAACAGCGTTGGTTGCTCTTGATAAATTCCATGCGAATAAAAAGGCAAAACAATGAAAAGCGATGTAAATCTAGTGTCGCCTATCTGGAA
This sequence comes from Monopterus albus, assembly GCF_001952655.1. Taxonomy (NCBI): domain Eukaryota; kingdom Metazoa; phylum Chordata; class Actinopteri; order Synbranchiformes; family Synbranchidae; genus Monopterus; species Monopterus albus. Next base: position 4,981,449 of record NW_018127884.1, read on the forward strand.
CTGTGCACACACGGACGGATCAGACGCTCAGACTGAACGGCTCAGCTCTCCTCGCTGTTAATATTCTCTCTTTCTCGTTCTCATTTGCTCCCAAACAGCAAGTATATTCAAACAAATCCAATTGCAAATCTGACAACTGCTAAAAGCGAACTCACGCCGCCTCGCTCCAGGTTTATGTGCCGCGCTCGCCTCTGCTGCTACTGAATAAATGCGCGCAGTTTCTAGAGACCCTCGGATTCCCCTGTTAATTAAATCAATTCATTATGCTCAGATCTGATTAGCAGCCCTTCCCCCCTCTTTGAATCAATTATTCAATACACAAACATAATTGCTTGTGCCAGAGGTGTCTAAGTATTAGCTTATTTAACTCCAAGGACACTAATTACCCCTAGGGCAAGGGAACTTTTCTCATTAATTCTGACAAAACACAAAAGCACAGCTAAGGGAAAGGGTGTGTGCGTGTGTGTGTGTGCGTGTGTGTGTGTGTGTGTGGCTGGTCTGTCTGCCAGTCTGAATGTGCGTGATAGAGAGAGAGCAGGAGAGAGCGCGCATACACTTAGGTTGTATTGATGCACGCATGTGCATGTGCGTGTGCCAGAGAGAGAAGGAGAGGAACAGAGGCGAGGAGGGAGAGCGATGCTGCTCCACCAGCGCCTGGTACAGTTGGAGTAAACATAAAATGTACTTATTGTTTTTCTGCTTTTTTACTTTTTTCTGCAGAAGTTAATAGAAATAACATCTAATTGCGGTCTGTTTAGCAGATAATTAGTGTCCAGACACAGTTATCATACAGGCTTCAGATAAACAGTCGTTTCAAAAGAGACAGCACAACAGATGGGCTGCGTTTTTGATTAGTGGGTAGATAGAAGGTTCACTTTCGAATCTGGTAATATAATTGTTGCTTGTTATTGCCAAGATGAAAGTGTTGCTGTTTCATGGTGGAGCCTTAAATAGCACCACTTTCACTTGCCCTGCGGAGACTGTTAACCAATTAAGGGTGAGATCCAACAAAGATTAGCCATTTAGGAGAGTGGAGTGGAGTATAGCTACAATAATGCTGGTTCGCCAGCAGGCTGTCTGTAGTGTGAGCTTGCTCAGTCTGTCCTTGCCTTCTGTTACATTTTGCACCAGATATTGCAAACCTACTCTAGTGCATTACCATTAGCTGCTCTATAATCAAATAGTTGTAATAATTATTATTCCCAAACTATTCCAGATCAGGGGCCTCTTTAAGATCTGCATTAGACCTGGGGTGCAGGTGAATGGAATCTGTCAGCTGAAATGAATAAAAATAACAACATCTACATAGGAGTGCATTTAGTTTGAGTTGAATTGTTAGTACAGTGCAGGGACTACACATGCTTTCCTATTTGTTAATTATTCTGCAATGCATATGAAATAACTTTTTATAGGCACTGCTGATGTGATCATGCACCACAAATCTGAGGTGTAAAGCTCACTGTACATAGCCCATAGGGATAATTTCAGTTCTCAGGGCAATAGGCTGTGGTGAGATTGGGTTGGCCCTGAAATCAATGGGCTGATCCCTCTCTGTCCAGCTTCCTGGCTGACATGCTTGACTTTCATCTCCACGGTCACATAGATTGATGACTTATGACCAAGAATGTATGTTTGCTGACCTCTAGCAAAGTGAGTGACACATAATTAATCCAATCACACAGAAAACTGGAACAGAAAGGGGAAATAATGATTCAGTATCATCGGAGCTTGACATCAAACAGCCATTTGACATTTCCAACATTAAAAAAAACACAATATAAAAAGTTTACATGCTATACAAAATCATGTTCCTGAAGACATTTCATGTATTTTAAACATGTCCAATCCTAATTTGGGTAGGCAAGGTAGCTGTAGAGATTATGTATCTCAGTCCAGCTTCTGTTTTAACAGTGAGCATAATGTGAAGACATAGACACATTGCTCAGAGGCTCTTAATCACTGTAGTTCTCATCAGTATAAATTACCCACATTGCCTTTGTGTAAAGACACATCATTCTGTGTGTCTCTGTTACATGACTCATGCAGACCATGGTGTACTCTTCTGCTTCTCTCACGGTGTCTTCAGTGCAGACCCTTTCCAACAACGGAGGTCAGTGCATACTAGAAACAAGCCCCTGAGTGGGCTTCTCTGATACACCGTTAATTAAAATTCATTTCTGAGCATGCATTAGCCATGCCCATCTATTTATGGGCAGCTCTCAAATGCAGCCACTACAAAACAGTGCTCTGTAATTAACCCCACCTAATCAGATAGCGCACTAGTGTTGTGTTCCTGTTCGTCCTAAAGCACACAGCCATTGCACAGGGGTTCCAGAAAGAGGATGAAGCCCATTCTATAGTTCAGAATGGCTAAGCAGATTAAAACCTCATATCAAACATGATATTTACAGACAAGGCTCAGTGGAGAGTGCTCCTTTATATGGGATGGGGAGAGGCTTCAGGGCTGGGCTTTTAAAGCCATGTCCCTTAATTGTATTCTGGCTAAGTGGGATGAATGGTGCTTTTTAATCAGACCACTGACGAGGCTCAATGTTGTAAAAGTATAAAGATGGTTGCCTGATAGTTAAGATGCTGAATGATATGCTTTTAGTCCAGGTTTCCAGGCTTCTAGCATTATGCTGACAACTGTAAACATCAGTGTGATTTCCCCTGTTTCTGATGCTGTATCAAACGTTGGTTTGGTGAGTAATTGTACAAAACAATTTATGGTAGCGTCAATGTCTTTGCATTCATTATAACTTATAGGCAGACATGTAGTTACTGTTTTTCAACCTACATTGTGCTTAATATTCAGTTTTATGTTCAGAGAGAAAAGCGATGCCTACTACTTAAAGAATAAAGTTTCATTTAGCAATAAGACCTACTTTAACTTTGTTACTCTGTGATGTAAGGTTTTGCTCCTCCTAGTGGTTGATACTGGCTATGATTTCCCCTCAGACTTGTACACAAATGGGTTTGATAGCAGAGGTTTAAACACATCACATAGTAAATTGCAGCCACCTTTTATTCCCTTCTTCCTGGAGCTTCTGAGATAGTGTGTGGAAAATAGGAATTACAGGAATATTTTTGATGTAATCTGACAGGCTCACCATATAGAAATTAATAGGAATGGTATAAGCCCTGCTGTTCACCTTGTCAGTTTGAATTTCATGACCAATCAAATGTAGACCAGGTGTCATTTGGTGGGTAGGGAAGAGAAGAGAGTGAATCCCTTTCCCAAACAGTTAATCCAACTTTAATCCTAGTCATTAGGAATTAGACATGCTGAGCTGTCCGGCCGTGCCTCTAAATTACAATCAAATGGTTACCAATTACAGCAAATTATTGATGGTAGATTCTCTTTTCAACTGCAAATTAAGGCTATTAAGGAAGGCTCCTTTTTAATGCAAAAGTGACTAATTAACCAGCGGATGGGAAATCTGCTGCCCAGATATCAAAAAAGTTCTCAGCACACATTGCAGAAACACAAGGGAACCAATTAGTTTAATTATCAAAACAGCTAATTAAAATTGCACAGTTCCTAATTAGTTCTTTGCTTTTGCCTCTAACTGACAGCATGGAGATAAATGGGCTGCCGATGAAAATGGGGAGAGGAGAAAAACAGGAGAAACTTCGGCGGAATATTTATGCTGACTTTATCTCCGTCTGTGTGGCAGCCCTTGAAAGTGGAAAATTAATGACCTTAATTCCCAAACTGTTTTTCCTCTAACGGTGCTCCCCTCTGCGCTCCTGGTGCATGCTCCTTTGTATGGGCCTGCCACCCTGCCAACTGCTGGAATGGGAAAAAAGAGGTACTTGGGGGTGGGAAGGAGCCACGATTCTCCTCCTAATGTGACAGCTCCCACCTAACAATGGAGAAAGATGAAAGAATGGAGCAGATGTAACCACTGGGAGGGTTGCATCATGGGACTGCAACTCTGATGCATTTTATTTTTAAAGCATTTCTGTCATCTTTGAGGGCACTAATTTCTCCTGTGAAAAATAAAGAGCTCTGCTGAAACAAAGTAAAAAAATATGACATTTGATGGCCCAGAAATTCTTTTTAAATAAGTTTTTAATTTGAATCTGATTGATTGATTAATAGCACGTTCGGCAAGCAAACTGTTCTTCAAACTTTTGCGCAAACACTCATTTGTTGACAGCACCAGGTGGTCCAAACACTACAAACATAACTGAGAACCTATTGTTATATCCTCTAGATTCACTGTTACAGTTCTCCCTCCTTATTGGTATGATCTGTTTAAAGGGCCTTGAAAATAAAGAAGAAAGATGGATCTGTTAGACAGAATTGCTACACTAGCAAACCTGAACAGATATTATTTACCTCACAAAATCCTGCTTTAGACATTGTGTGTGTGTTTGTGGTGAACCCCTCTTTGGTGTCTGTCCTTCTGGCAGTCATTCTCTTTGTCAATGTTCCTGCAAGGCCAACCTTGTCATGGGTAATCCTGTTCCTCTGCTTGCACACAAAGTGATGTGGGTCCTGTTGGCACATAAGTAGATAACTATCAACTAATCAGTTTACTTTTGGGACTGTGTTAAAATGTAAATTACATTAATGTTGAAATTATGCATCAGACTGTGCAGATAGTCCAGGCCAGAGGCCGCATAATGCTAGGATCATTCAGTTAGTGCCTTCTACATGCAGTGTTCATGCCCTCTGTTTTCCCCTGCTCTGGGTCAAATCAAGTATATGTCAGCCAGTTGGTGTCTGGGAAACTGAGGGAGCGTTGCATGAAGTGCAGCAGAAAGCGTTTTCACAAAGCGCTATTAAAAGGTGAAGAGATGTTAGATTTCTTACCTCTAGTTTAACAGTTTACTAAACTCTTGGTTGAAACTGCATCCTCTAGATAATAATTGTAATCTGTATGTGCGGAAAGAGATCGTAACATTAAAGATGTGATTTACCTGAACTCATCGTATCCATTTCAAAATGTCACCCGAAAGAGGCACGTCTGTTGCAGAGCCTTGGCCTGGAGGAACTTGCTGTCCATGACTAACAAACACAATGTCTACCACTAATTGATTGTCTTGTGTTTTATTTATGGTGCAGTAGTAATTAGTGGACAGCATAATGTAAGCCATTCATTAGCACCTGGCTACCGCTATGGATTTCGCTGCTTTGTTTCAGATGCACACATCATTAGGGAGAAACAAAGACTGGAATTTATTAGCGTGGCATCTTATAAATATTCTTAAAGTCAGTGTGCCTTTAAGGAAGAACACAGGCTTGTAAAACTTTTGTCAGCATTTGCTCACTGATTCCATTTGCTGCAGAATATGTTAAGGAAGAGCAGTATAAATTTAATTTTAATTGTTTTGTACACACGCCAGTGAAAAGGAACTGATTGGATACAGTTCAGAGACAGTATATTAATACGTTATTTTCATATGTTAATTGGTTTGCATAATCTCTCCCGTTGCTTGGTTTGGAAGTACCTGGCATTGAGAAGGGGACTGAAGAGAATAGAAGACTCCAATTTACATAAAACCAGCTCCTCTGAACATTAAATAATAATGCATCTGCAAGCTGAAGGTGTGTTCAGTTAGCAGAAAGCACATTTTTATAATTTATAGTCCAGCTGTTTCAGTGCTTTCGAGTCCATTTTCCTCCCTCCCTGCTTTTAATGAAATCTTGTTACTGGAGAATTGACTGGAGTGAATTGAGATTTTAATCCCATTGATGTTCTACCATGGAAATGCACACTGGTGGGAACTTATAATGGCGGGCTCTATAATCAGAAGACACTTGTATTCAGCTCCCTACAATAATGAATCTCATCAAATGTTAAAGCCTGGGCTGCGTGCAAGGGGCTCAAATTTCAAGGTTTTTGACCATCCCCATTTGAGAAATTCCTCAGGGAGTGTGTGATTACTCAAGTTTAGCAGTTTATTGCCTCATCTTTCAATAGCCACTGAAGCACAAAATTCTCATCTAGGTTGCTCTTTTTTTCTCCATTTGAAGAACAGGCCAATATAGACTGCAGAACAGCTGCTCTGATCCCGAGGAACTGCTGTTGGCACTGCAGTGTTATTAGCTGCCACCATCATTGTCCACTCACTGTGTCATTTAAAGAATGAAAAGTAAATTCCATGACAAAAATCACTGTTGTGATTTTGATTGTGTTGTATACAAGCGGTATTGTTTCTTCGACTGCAGTAGCACTGTGCACAACACATGTACAAGGGTTTATGTGTGTACAGTAAAGTCACCATAAATATACATTTTGAGCAAGTGAGAGTATATAGGGCACAAGAAAAAAACTATTATACGAAAAATGGAAAGACATACATGAATGTATAGTTGTGTAGTAGGGTTTTATCCAAAATGGATAATTCTTTCTGAATTTGTCTATCAAGATTGGTGTGTGGTGTTTGTTCTTATGGTGTCTTGTTGCTTGCTCTTTGTTGTTTTTGTCCCTTACTGCTGCAGGAACACTGGAATTTCCCCACTATGGGATCAATAAAGTTCTACCCTACCCTACCCTACTCTACCCTTATCTCATTTAACCCCTGACATAGGACATTGCTGATACGATGCTAGTCACTCCCATTAGTTTTCTCATTATGAGACATCCAATAATTTACCTCTTTAATAAGAATTACTGTTTGTATATGGGAGCTAAGATCAGTCAACAGGCTCATCGCCATAATTTTGGGCATCTTAGAAGCTACTGCTAGCTATTATAACTATCACTCATTGAACTTGTCCTACACATTGCATGAATGCACAAGGTTTCACATTCTTCAAGTGACATGATGCTGTTTTATATTTGAATGACTAAATGTGACCTTTGAGATTAGAGGAAGAGTTGCTTCTCAGGGGACTGAAGAGAGTCCCCACTGCTATGAAGCTCATGTCCCTTTGATCCCTCTGTAATGAGACTAACACCAGGCAATGTGGTCACTGAACACACTGATACACCACTGGAGAGCCGACAGTTTTGCTGCCTGGTAGTACGTAGAGGCAGGTGTGTATGTGTCCTCAGGTGCAACATTGCCCAGAGACATGCACTATATCCAGTGGGATTTAATATTTGGCTATAATATGCAGTTCCATGCAGTAATTTGCAATTAACATCACGTTTGAATACATGTACTGTATGCAAATACCCACAGTTTGTCATGCCAATTAAAATGCTTCATAGGGTAGTACCACTTGTGATCAGAATAACAAAGACACATTATGTTATCCAAGCAAGGAAAGTTAAATCAGTGAAGAAGAAAAAAGAAAGAAAGAAAAATTCAGCTCATTTATGTTGAGCTATACCAAAGTTTTCAGTTGACATGATACCACACATTCAAGTCCGAGGGCACTCTGTCTGACCCGAACACAGCTCTGGTGAAACCCAGGTCTCTGAGACATCTTCAGAAATCCACTGAAGATCAATCATGACTGGGCCCGTCCCCACGAGACCCTTAGTAACAGCCACTGATTGCTTTCTGCTGTGCAGGCCGTTAAGTGGAGTCTGGCAATGGGCTCCTGGACAACACTTAACAATCAATCAGAGGGCACAACCACTTCTCATTACATGCCGGTTCTTCCCCTGCATTACACACAAACAATAATTCAGGTGGATCCAAGTGACACTTAAGAATCATGGCCAGAGCGTGCCCCATGATTTAGCTGAAGAGGGATATGCTGGACTGTAGACAAAAACTGGAGTTGGGGCATTTACATAAACCCAATGATTGAGGACGCTGGTAAGTGTTCACCCACTGTCATCTGGACAAGACTGTAAGGATATGACAGCATACATGTGATGCTTGACATCTTGATCCTTTTTCTTTGACTATCGAAGATTACCAGTTGTTTGACTTTGAGAATTGCACAAGAAGTTATTACTGACAGTATTTCCCCATTGTTATTGTCTCAAAGCCTTGTCACAGCATGAAGGTTATGAGATAGATTTGTAAAACCTTTCCTCCATTACCACATTTCAGAAATGTTTAAATACATTACTGCCCTTTTGAAGCATCCTGCCACAAATGACTGGGACATTTTGTCAGGCTAGCTGTTTATCAAGGACAAAACACACATACCTACTAGGTTGAAATACATAAAAGTTCGGAAATATAACATGAAAATAAGTCCAAGGCTGTTTAATGCATTTGGAATTACCACAGTAACTAGATATACAGTAAAAATTCTGCCATCAAATCCTGGACTTGTACTGATTAAGGATTCCATTGACTTAATGAACCTTCATCCCCCCCATCAGATGACTAGCCAATATATGCTCTAATCTCTAAAACGGATGTCTGGCCGTGGTTCCTTTTAAATGAATTGATCTACTCAGCTCTCCCCAAATGCGGAAATGGGCAAGTATTGATATGATTCTTGACTCAGTGATGGATGTGTGTGATGGTAAAACATGAGCTACATGGGCCAGCTTCCTGTAGTGTAAGCAGAAATTCATAGAGCAACTTTACCGAAGCCCTTTAAAGACAAAGCAATATCATTTGTGTCACTACTAATACTCAACCCACCTGTTTGTTGCCTAGTTTTTCAAGGAAATAAAGCTTCAATATACTAAGTAAAATTCCTCTTAACATTGCTTTGGACTTTTGGAATATTTTCATGTCAACAATAATTATCTGTATCTGTTCATTTGTGAAATTACTCACAATATCTTCCTGTTATTTTTCATTAATTTTTAAATTAAATTTTGTTCCTCTTTCAACTGCATAGAGATGTTTTAGCAAAGTTGGGCCATTTTAAGTGAAAGTCTCTTGAAGGCTAATATCCATCTCTGTGGTGGAGTAAAGCAATCACAGCAAGCTTCACAAGAGCATCACAATAGGTTTGTGTGATGTTCAGACGGCTTGGCAAATATTTATCTATGTCAGATTACACCCAAGGGAGACGGAGATGTCTGCATCCCTTCAGCCTTCCAATGTTTCACCACTGAGAGAAACGTATAGGATGACTTTTTTGGCAGATGTTAGAACTTCTAACTGTTCACTTCTCACAACAGAGAAACCATTTCTCAGTCTCTCCAGAATAATAAGTGTGAGCGCCATAAATAATCATCATGTCTCAACTGGCTGTATTGTGATTCTCAGCACTGGTGAGCTTCAGATGGTATCAAATAATTTTGTCGTCCCTCTGAAAGATTTGCATCCAAAAATGTTTGATGTCGCCGGAGTTCATTTTAATAGCACAAAGACATTTTGAGAAAATTGAAACGTCTTTCATTCTATGATCTTCTTCTACTGTACATCATTGTCAAAAATGTTCAGCTTTTCTTTGACGTACAATAATGAATCAGCTGTACAGGTCAAAGGCCCTGATAATTTGAGCTCTCATTTTATAAACTCATTTCTTATTGCTAAGTACTGTGATGAAGGCAGAAATAATAAATCAAAGACGCATTTCCAAAGATCTGGAGATTACATTGTAAATGTCAGTCGAGAAGGAAATTGTAATTAGGGAGAGGAAATTGTTTCAGTGGAGCACTTGAATTTTAAAATGAATCAAAATGAACCATTGTATTATGTAAACATTTAATTATAGACCAATTTTCCAAGACTGTTCTTTGTCTGTCGCCTTTGCTGACCCTTATTCTCTTCTTGTCACCAGAGCTGTTGAAGGGTTCAGGTAGAAACCATGCAACAATTATTTTGGTCACGCTCAGGATGTAATCTTACAGTATATATCTCACCCAGCCTTTGATGTACTGTACTCTTGAGTGATCACTGAAACAGCTACTATATTACTGTTATTTTCATGATGTATCATATACATTTTGAAGGCGATGCAACAAATTGTAAAGTAACAACACACAGGCATCTATTTATGATTATGTTTTGCACCACTTGAGCTTTTCTTGCTTTAAGAAACTGCAGGAACAGTCTTCCCGTGTGCATGTTTGTCCACGACACCTGCAATAATGTGGGAGAGCAGTCCTCCATCAATGGCAAGAGTGCAAATATATACATGTTAGCTAGTGCAGACAAAGTGCACACACTTTCAGAGGGGATGTATGATATTTGGTACAAGGACCATGTTGAGCTGTATAGTGGTTGCTCACCAAATTAAGCATAGTTTTTTCTGACCTACAGTATATTACTGACCCAACTATTATTGACTGTATATTAGGGGTAGGTTCACCCCACTGGGCACCCACCAGTCAGCAGTTAGTGCAGTGGAAATTTGAAAAGAAAGATGTTTTGCCTGTCATCACAGAACTACAGTTACAGTGAACTGGCTCTTCATAGGTTTAAATGGGTAACACTATTGCTTTAACACCAGCATGGCATAAAATTAACATGGCAGTTAAAGAGTAATAGGTGCCTTTGTTATGATGAAGGACTGGGAGGCAAAATACTAAGCTCCAACCTTGGTTCTTTCCTTTAACCCCAAATAGGCCAAAGGAAGGAATCCAGCCTTTCTGTCTACACAGATGCACAGTTGGAGTCAAAACCCAGATGTTCAAAATATATGTGCATGCATCTCATATGCTTCTGCCAATAAGCCTAAAAGATGTATGAGAGCCAAAGCATTATTGTTGTGTATATGTACCTAAAGGTTCTAACTTAGTGTGGCAGAAGTCAGTCTCACTCCTCGATGAAGTGCTTGCTTGACAGGCTGTCTGGAGATTTCTTTTCTTTTTTCTTACCTGGTGAGGTTCAGCATCAGCTGCACTGTATGGGACATACTGTAGCTGATGCTGAAGACCAGACCAAATGATCTTTAGATCTAAATTGGCAGAAACCTTGGAAACCAGAAAGTAACTGAGAAGCACTGTGCTGTATTTGTCAGCCACTTCCTAGAAAGCTAAACAAATCAACTTTTCATCTTAGGGTACCACTGCAACATAAAAATAAGCAGCTTTCAAGTTGTGTAGTGGGGAATCACCTGTCTGCGTCAGTTCTAGTAGCTGTTTTAATGTGAATAAGCAGAAAGCCATGCAGACTGTGCAAGCATTCAGTGGAATCAAAATGGGCCTGGTGACCTGTTTTCATGGGAACCAGCAAACAGCCTGACTAGAGTCCTCTCTCCCTGTAGCCCATTGGAACTGTTGAAATAACCTCATCAGCAGCAGTTCCTAAATTTCATTGAGAGGAGCATTCATTTCTTCATGAGAAATGCTTTTACAACATTGAAAAGACATCACAGTTCATCCATCATGTCAGCATGTAGCATCACCACTCCTGACAAAACAGTGGGTAAGGTGAGACAGAGATGATTAGATGATCATTCAGAATATCAGCCAGTGCAGGGTTATACATCTGTGATTAATTTCTGCATATAATGTATATAAATAATTTAAGTTTGTGTGTGTGTGTGAGGGCATGGGGAGGTACAAGCCCTGTTCACAGTGATGTCACGCAGCCTCTCCGCAGACTGGCTGAGTAAGAGGAACAACAGAATTTCAACTGAAGAGATCAATTATAGATAGAAGAAAATGAATGGGAAAAGTAATTTAATAAATTATTGACTTGATGTCTTATATCATGTACAAAAGTAAATGAAAAATTAGATTGTGCATTTGGATGAAGTTGGATTTAAAGAGCTTCAAAATTATATTTAATTAGACAAAGAAAAAATGTGTCATGGGTATATGAAGTTTTACTGGGAAGGGTGAGTTAATGATCACATTTGCAGCAATAGCAGATGATGTGTGACTAGAAAGGCAAGAATTGGGTAGGGGTGGTATTTCAAAGAGTCAGCACCACACTGGACTTCTGTCTTCTCTTATTCCCATTAGATGGACAGATTGGAGGGAGTATTTCTCTTCTGTGCGGACTTGTAGCTGTTAACACCTCACTACCCACCACTGGTGGAAATTAGATAAGCACATTTACACAAGTACAATTTTGAGGTATCTGTACTTTGAGTATTTAAACTTTCTGCTGCTCATACTTCTACTTCACTACATTGTAGAGCCAAATAGTGTAGATTTTACTTCACTACATTTATTTGATGACTTTAGTAATACAACATACACTGTAATCATAACACTTTATTAAATGCTGGTGGGAAATTGACAAGCTAACCAGCAAAAGGTACAGTACTTCAAATAAGGAGTATAAGAAAGTTAACAGTAGCTTTAGCCACCTTTACCAGCTGCTGCATTAAATGTGATGAACGCAATAATGCATCAATAAGTATAATCCAGTAATGTAATATACATTCATATGTAATGTGCCATTGTGCATGAGTAATACTTTTACTTTTGCTACTTAAAGTATATTTTGATAATAATACGTTTGTACTTTTAGTTAACTAACATTTTTATGCAGGACTTTTACTTGTAACACAGTATTTTTACAGTGGTATTACTACTTTTACTTAAGTAAAGCCTCTGAGTACTTCTTCCACCACCACTAGTCACAAATACACAGTGGGCAACAAATTAAAGGTAAAACCAAGGTAAAGTGCCTCAGTAAAATGTTGTGCTACCATGAGGCTTCAGAACAGTTTTCATTAGGTGAATCCCAATTCTCTTATTTTAACGTTCCTCCGTCCTCAATCCTTGCCCCAGTAGTTTTGGTCAGCCACAATGAAGGACATCCCAAAGCTCTTACTTTTGCTCTAAGGAGCGAAGACTGAGGAGCAAGGAAGCTGCCTGGAGGAGCTATAACCCAGAATACACGAGTGTATCCTTCATGGAAGTCTGTTATAGATTTACATGCCCCTTTGTCGAAAATCAGTTTGTGATTGGACTCTTCATATGAAGGCTCAAGGAAAGGACATCTCATGTCAGTTAAAATCTGTTTCCTCGGTTCCTCTCTCCTCACAGTTTGTCCTCGCATCTTACATGGGCAGGACTAAGACTCAAGGAAAAGACGTAAGTGAGGTAAACATGGATGCAATTAGAGGAACTGGGATTCACCTGCAGTCTCTGAACTCCACCACAGGATAATCCCATATTTGGAGAGCATTGTGCAACATGTTTCAAAATTTATAGACATACAGTTGGGTTGAAATGACCCAATGACCCAAATAAATTAATATTTTCATGTGCTATAGCAAAATGGTAATGTTCACATAGATTAAAATATGCAGTATGTGTGTGTGGGGCAAGCAGCTATGCACAGCCTATCTCTGACCGTGCCATGTAAAAGTTTAGTTTGTAGTTCATCGGATATGCGCTACACATGATACATTTTGTCCCATGTAGAGTATGTATTTCAGCTTTGTGCCTTTGGATTTGCCATGAATTTCTTGTTTTATTATTTCAAAGAACACGTTCAATGCTGCATTAGGCCTAAACATTGATTTCAAGAAAAACCGATATGCAGGAAAGTAAATTCTGACTGTAATTAGATGGAAAAACCTTAAAGTTGGATTTCACTCTCTTCTCTGATGAAGCCATGGAACAACTAACACAGAGAGGGGGGGAGCAGAAGTGGGAAAACGGAGAGAAGAAAGATGGAGGAATAAAGACTAATTTATGTGTGAGCATCCAGTGCCATCTCTGGGACATTATATCCCCTTAGACTCTGTCGCCTGGTGTTTGCAGAGGCAGAATGCAAATGGACCAGGTTTCTAGGTGATGTTAGGCACAGTCACAGGCCCATGTTGGGATCCGGTTGTGTAGTTACTAAACAAGTGTTCTTTGTCATGCTGGACCCTTGGGGCTGAGCCAAACAAATCCTATCATCTACAGTGCTGTGTTACTTAAGCAAAAATACTCAAGTTTGCAGCCACTATTTATAAGATGAAAGACCCTCTTCAGGGAATGTTAGAATTAGATATTTTTCCTCCAATTAATTTGTGTTGTGTGTATAGTTTCCTGGTCCCTGCATGGGCTCCCTGGTGAATTGGTTCGGCGTGCTGTGTATTAGCTTGATAGTCAATGTGTCAAAACTCAAGGAATAAGGAACTGTTTACCAGATTTTTTTTGTTAGCACTATGAAACAAGAAGAAGAAGCAGAGATCATTCTCAAATAAAAAAAAATGTCTTCAGTAGAATGTGGATTATTCATTTACTAGTGGATTTGTCTTAACAAAAAAACATCCATGTCAATTTATGTTTTCTCTCTCTGACCCCCAGCGTTTACTAATCTAATAAATGCCTACACACTAGGCCTTGATGAATTAAGAAACACTATGTTGAGTAATTGACAAAATCATTGAAAAGTAAAGATAAAATTCTCACTGTTACTGAATGTGAAGCATCATTTATTTATAGATTTTTACCAGACTACTTTATTGGATTGCTTTCCTGCACCTGAAATATGCTTTAGCAAACTGACCTAAATTCTTATGGGGGACATAAAAATCTACTAAATTAACTTTAAATTTACTTCTTTCAAATCCTTGATGTGAAGTTTTACAATATGCCCTCTCCAATCATGGAAGCTCACTACTTATATTCTGGTCTTTGTTGTGGAGAAGGGGAAAAGCTGCATGTCGTCAGGCTTTTCTACAGCCCTGGAACAGAGTAAGGTGCTAATAAAAAATGTGTGACTCTACTAATGAATCCGATTCTGCAATTCTGCAATTCAAGCACTTAATTATCATAAGACATTCGCTAATGTGCTCATTCAAATGGGTAGCACTTTGCTTGGAATAAACTGTATGGCTTAATGACTTGAGAAATGAGCCTGATGACATCCTGCTCTCTTATCAACACTTCCCAAAGACTGGCACAAGAGATGGTGGGTGGATATGGTCAAACTGGCCTATAAATGAAGCTGCTAAATATTCATTGGTGTCTAATATGTTCACAGAGTCACTGAAATGCACCACTTACCAGTCAACTCTTTATATTTTTATACATTGATCTGGATTTGTTTAGAGACCAAGGAAACTAGGAATTTTAAATGAGATCTAAGACTAAGGAAGTGATGCCATCATTCTTTGTTCTAACATCTGCTCATGAAAAGAGATAAAAAAAAGAATGCAAGCTTTACAGGATACTTTCAAGTGCCTTTTGCTAAGAGTCTACAATAGGTCTATTTTGACAACTAACATCAAAGTAAGTCATTATGGCAGTATGTGATCTATCTATTAGCTCCACATTCAACTTTTGTGGCATTAATTGCTCTTTATGTCTGTACATGTGAGCAGGCCTGTTTGTGCACACGTGTGCACACATTTGCCAATGTGTATGTGAGTGGTGCATACAGTATGTGCTCCCACACACTCAAACTGCCTGTTCAGACAAGCAGAGGTGTAAAATTAAATCCCTCAGTGCAGTTGCATGCAGATGATGTGCCTCAATAACCTAGCTGCTCTTTTGCACCTTTGTAATTGAATAACCTACAAAAAAGTCATCACATTCCCACTTTGCTGTTGCCTCTCTGTGTAACATGTAAAAAGTCCTCTTGTAACTACCTGGGAGAGCAACCCATCAACAGCTGTTAGAGCTGACTTGAAGGTTAAATATTAGGAAGGAATCCAATTTCTCTTGTCTATTCAGCTCAGCGGTGTGTTAGATTGCAGCTGGACTGTGCTTACGGAGTGTGGGATATGAAGTGGGCTAATCAATCCCCTCTGCTTCATTCTCAAATTCCTCTCATATCAGGTCCCTGCCCCCCGGGCAGGCCTTCTGCTTTCCGAAAGCCAATTCCACACGAAATAAGAACTGTGACCTGCAGCTAGAGGGTGAAGTTGAGTTTTCCCTTCATGATTAATCTCTTCTTGGGTGGTTTTCAGAAAAAAGGAGAGGGGGAGGATAGAGTGAGAGGTTAAAAAAAAAAAAGAAAACATGCAAGTCGCTGCCTTGTGACCTGCAAGTTTTTTCTCTTCTGAATGAGCCCGGTGCACTGGAGCCTGCTTATCTCTCGAGAGAAAGACAGAATTCATTTTTTGACAAGGTTTCATGTTGACATTGAGAAAATGAGCTACCTGATTCTATGATTAAACCTGGGCTGTCATAATTATCATCTGAACTGTGGTGACAATGAAAATTAGAGGATTTTTTTCATCAGTTTCCTGTGTTGGGGAGTTGGAATTGAAGAATTGTAGTGTAGTCTTTATTCAAACCTTTAGAAAGTACTATAGTGTTCTTAGAAACGGGCACTGTGTTTTGTTGTAAGAAGATGATAACCTTATACTATATGTGAAAAAACTGTGTAACAAAGTCATTTTGAGCTGACCAACAGACGTACAGCCTAAAAATATTCCTTAATATCACACTTTCAAAAGGGGCATAAAATAATGTTAAAATAAACACAAGTTGAGTAATGGATGTTGAACACACTGGATATGTGACCTAAAACAAAGGAGTGTGCTCTTATTATTGAGCAGATGGGCAACCACTGTTGAAGGGTAAATTGATATAACCTTAAAGTGGCAGTATCACATTTTACAGGTTATAAGGGCATCTGTCACTGAGAAAGAACCTGTCAGACACTACTTTCATGCAGCTCTTAATGGTTGTTTCTCTTGGTTCAAACTCACTTTTATATGTAGGGTGATGTTTGTCTAAGGTGCGGTGACATTAAAAGCATTGAGCTAGAATGAGATGGACTAGCGGACTATTTCTGCTCTGCCATTGTCTTTTGTTCAGTGTTTTTGAACTAGGTTATCCTCTTTGTTAAAGCAAAACTCCCTCGAGGACAGTTATGACTGCAGCGTTAAATGGTCAACATTGAAAGCAGCAGTGTAGATGAAATGCGCTCACATGGGGACTCTAAAAGGCCTCTAGAAATGTTTACATTTTTAATGTTATAATGATGATCTCTCATTCAGTGTACATTTCACTCACCCATCTTGTAAATTTTTTAACTGTGTAAAACATGCTATTTGGAAAAACAGCCCATTTGCCCACTGCCACCTATCAAACAGATTGTTTAAGAACAGCAAAGTTCAATTTATGTCTGAATATTTCTTTGTTTGTCTGTTTTCCTTCTCCAGCAGGGCACTTATGAATGCGTTCTTTTGCATTAGAAATAAGGTATGCTAGCCCGCTAGGAAGCGAGTGAAAGGGGGTTTTAGATTATGTGGGAGATCAAATTCCTACAGCTAGACATACCTCTGTGCCAGGCTTAAACAGGTGGCACAGGCCTCAGTGGAAGGCCTTCCCCCCTAATGGAAGAGTGAAGTAACATATGGTATTGGAGTGCAGGTTTAGGCTGAGGTAAACAAGGCTCTACCCACTGCCAGTCCAAAGGCCTGTAAGCTATTCATCAAAGATGTGTCAACCCAGACCTCGTTACCTATTCCCACAGTAAGGTAATTCTCCTGTTGTGTTTTCTTTCATTCAAGGTGGCATGCTTTCCAATCAGACAATCTAAGCCTCAGTTATTACACATTTGGTTTTTCAAAAGCTGAAGTCAAATGTCATCTAATCAGCTTAACTTGCAATTTACTTTGCAAGTGCTTTAGCAAAAATAGTGCTTTGAAATTGATTTTAATGATAGGCATTGGCAGATGGTAATTAAGCTTTGTATTTCTATCTGATTGGAAAAACTACTTTGTAGTGATTCATTTTTCTGTCATCCTTTTCGTTTAATTTAGGTGCCATACCCCATGTTAGTGACAAAACCACTCTGCGTCATTAGACAGGGCAGTCCAATATGAGTATCACATTCACAAAAATAGACATACAGATGGATGGGCAGACAACCCCAAAACATAATAAGCTCTTATCAGCAGCTCAGGACTATCTAAGTTGTACATGGTTAACATTTAAACACATTACCAGTCACATTTGTATACTTAAATCTATATATATCATTCAGTTTAACCAATGAAATTGTTGCAACCGACAATTATAACATGAAAATAAGATTGTTTTTAGTGCCTCCATTCAGAAAATAACCCAGAGGCATTGAGATTTCAAGTTGTTCATCTGTCCATACTGTACTTTCATACTTCTGTACATCAATCCCGTTCTTGTGAAAGCGCTATGCTGGGAATGCCTTGAGGGAATTTTCTCAAATTTGGCATGCGTCCGCTATGACTCAAGTATGAACTGATTAGATTTTGGTGGTCAAAGGTCAACATCAGTGACCTCACATCTGTCCCATTCTCATGAATTTGACTGCTTGAATGAGGCACAGAACTGCAAAACAATAATTCTTGCTTTATTATGGTATTAAAGCAACGCTTTATACATTAGGTTATCTCATTATTTTTTAATGTTTTTTATGTTTTTTTAATGTTTCTAAGATTTAAGCATAAACATATAGCAAGCTAAGCACTTGCTAGCTGTAGATGTGTATATGTAGCTAGGTGGTGATTGGTGGCGCATTCCAACTTGTAGACCAGAGGTTTACTTCTCTAAAGGCAGGTAACATTAAAGGATTGACCTTTTTATGCACAAGCTGCACAAAGGTTTAGTCCTGGCCTTTAATGATTCAAATGATGGTGTGGAAGACTGACACTTTGTCAGATGCTTTTACTTGGAGGGTGAGGGCGTGGGGCGAGAAATGCTGCCAGAGTCCTCCTCACCTCATTGTCCTTTCGCAGGATGGAGGATGGAGTGCCGATGCCCTCACTTTGCACCAGCTACAACTGTCATCTCAGGCTCATTCAGAGCTCTGCAGCACTTAGGCCCCATTTGCTTTTAAGGATGTTTGACAGGACAGCAGCCACGTATGATCAAACTTTACTTTGACTGTGCACTTGTGACAGTTCATTGAGAGAGGCTCTAATGTGCTGTCAGCAGTTCTCTCCACTCAGCTGCCTTGATTTACCTTTCCCATCTGTTTCAGTCAAACAGCACTAAGTTGAGGATGAAAGGAAGAGAGGTGGCCTGTTAATTCCACATCTTTGTATTTAACAATGAACTCACCTCACATGAACCAAAACTATATTTCCTTTTTGAACACTTATTCCAGTTACCCATGTGCTTTGTGAAACAGTGTACCAGCTTAGATGTGTTATCGCTTAAAAATGTGAGAACAAGGAATCTGTGTCAGTTTCACATATTTCCTCTATACAGTAGCTTAAATTATTGAATGATTTTGCAGCTTCAATATTTTATTAGCTACTACCAGGAGATGAGAGGGATGTTTTATAATTGTACATTTAAAGCTGCATTAATCAATATTTATAAATAAAAAATAGTTAAAAAATTTGGTGTCTTTTAGCTCATTGTTTTGGTTTTATGACCTGTAACCTGTGACCTGTTTTTGTTTACTCTCATGTCTATCAAAGTTCAAAGTGTTTATTTTGTCATATGCACAGTTAGGAAACGTGTTTCCCTGTACATCAGCACAATTTCACATTTTTTTAGGCAGCTGTTCCTAAAAACCCACTGTATGCTACCTGCAGCAGAAAGGAAGAGTCGATCTCTAGCTGTTAAACATAGTGGAGCATTTACTGTAGCAGATAAAGTGACAGGTAGTTAACTCAGGGGTTGGTGGAGACCAAAAGCAGAGGTTAAAGGAGAGTAAATGTTGGCCATATATCTCCCATGTGACCAGAAACATGTCTCCAAATGAATGTATTTGCTAGATCTGCAAACAGACAACTCTTTGCAATTGTAGTCTTATTAGCTCAGTATAGGAATTAGTGCAATTATAAATGTTAAATGATCTAAAAACATTGTGTAACATGAGTGATTATAGGGTTAGGAAATCCCACAAAACAACAGTCACACTAATGGGAAAGATTTCACCACACCATCCAAGCTAAAGTTGAATTTGCATTGAATATGTTGACATTGTCCTGTTAAGATATTTTTCATGACTGACGATGTGGATTTGACTGCTGTTTTTTTATATGCAACAGAAAAACAAAAAATGGAGGCCAAATATAAACTGTTATATCTGTGTGCATTAACCCTGTAAAGCCCAACATATGAAAAAATAGCCAGAACATTCTAATCTTTTGGAACTGAGATGTTTATTAAACCTTCTAACAAAATCCAAAATAAAATTCATGATTCAAAATTCAAGATTCACGATTTTTATTTACCATATATGCATAGACAGACAATCCAGACTGGTGATCTGTCCAGGGTGTACTTACAGCTGTGCATTTCAGTTCAAAAGCTGGTATTAAAAATATTTCAGTAAATCTGTGCTATTGCATCATTCAGTATCACCTCATTGCATTTTAGTCAGCCAGAATCACAGAATGTGAATTGAGCAAATCCTCCCCACTGTGCTCTTTTGCCAATGATTACCCAAAGCCATTCAGTTTAAAACAGAAACTAATAATAAATGTAACCCCTTTAAGCCATTTAAATGTTTCTCATATTAGGATTCACTGCCCTTGATGAACTGCACCAAAAGGAAGGAAACCAGAGATCAGTCAGTGTTTAAGGGCTGCAAGATCTCTCGTTGGAGTGATCATAAAAAGATGTTAATGCGTCTATTCATTTCAATCTGAGGTTCTCATTTTGCATTTTTTTTTATTTTAAGATGCATTTGTTGGAGGTGGCTGCATTTACAAGCTGAAATAAAAGTTTCTTGAAGGCCTAATAAATATGAAACTGAATAAGATTCCTTTCTTTCCGTGTTTCTTATTCCGCTTTGATCATATGATCCCATGGCATCTCCATTGTCAGCTTTTCAACTCCTCCCGGAGTGAGCCAAGCCTAATTGGTGCTACAAGGAATAAATCAAAGCAGGAAACAGGACTTGTTCCAAACAGAGCTCATAATGCACTAAAACCTCTCATGTTGTTTCTGACTGTCCATCGAGTTTACATGTCACCTCATGTAACATTTTCTAATACTGCTTCAGCTGAGGTATGGCTGCTAAAAGAGTAACTGTGGTTCGACATTTCAAAGCCATCCTGTGAGGTACCTGTACAGCTCTCTTGGTCCTTATTCTAATCTTATTTAACAGTCTCTGCCTGACACCCAATTCAATGCAGACCCCCAGACTGGAGAGTTTCCAAACAATCCTGAGCTCACCCAAGCTTGGAATTGGTTTTCTGTGGAACATCTCCCTCCTCCCTTTGGGCACTTTACCAATTTGACCAAATTTGTTCCATCACTGGTTCTAAGTACCAGAAGTGTTTTCTGCCCACACTTGGACTCGTTTCTGCAATTTGCACATTCTTTGCAGAACATTAACAGCTTTGTCAGGGGCTGAGCTACCAGCTGCCATGGAGTGGAGGCCCATGTTTCAGGGCATACTCAACAAAAACCTTTCTGATCACTTTCCATCTCAAATACACCTTAAATATACAGGGTAATACATCATTTACTATTTAGCATTTGCCATAAACAGTATATAAACAATAAATGATATATAACACTATTTGTATTTGAAATGTATTTGAAAACAGTTACAACTAAATGTATATAAATGCATGTAACCAGCTGATAAATTATTACTAACACTGTATAAAATAGTGCTAATAATATGCACATACTTAAGACATAATAAGGCATTCACAGTATGATATCAAGCTTACCTGTTTATACCAGGGTTGGGAAAATTAATGTGTAAAATGTATGTGTATAATCAGCTAATGTGAATGGTTTAACATGTAAAATAAAATTAACTGTATTATGCAGCATCCCCCTTTTTTTTACTTTCTGTGGCTTGTGCATGCTCACTGTAGTTATGGAGAAGAAAAGACAGTGTTTTAGATTGCAAATTCTACTTTGAAAAGTTACTAAATGGCACTCTGGGAAAAAAAAAACAAAAGTAGTGTGCAGATCTTTCAAAGTCAAATTGAATCATCACCAAAATAATTCATCTTTGATGTATCACCCAAGAGCGAAACATCCAGGTGCAACTACTGGGACACCAGGAAGGCTCCACCAGGCAACTTCACTACAGTGTGGTACTTCAGGTGGGCCATTATACAAGCAAACAAATGATGAAGTAGCACAGGCCTTAGCTAACTGGGTAGCTAAAAATTGCTGCCCTGTTAGTTTACAGGTACAATTTACACGTACAATTCAATCACAGACTGTTTTGAAACTGTTTATAAATGTTAAAAACTGTTGAAGACATGTTGTACAGACATGAGTACAACTTTGTTACATGTTGTGTGTACAATTACTTGTTATAAATGATTCATATCTTGACATTATATTCGCTTCCAGCAATTTTATAGTGTCTTATAAACAATAAACCAAGGGTTTAGATTGAGTGTAAGTGTTAAACAAGGAGCAGTTAAAGACAATGTTACCATTATATAGTTGCTGAAGCTATTTAATCTTATATTTTGACCATGTCTGTCTATTTATATGTTGGGTTTATATTGCCATGATAATATTATTAGTGTCATTAATCTGCTGTACTTTGGGTTTGTATGCAAATGTAACCCCTGATTTACAGATGGAAGATAAAACCTGTCACTTTTTGACAGTAAGGCCACCATCATGCTTTTCTAGCTGTCTGGGCTATTCTACTTAAAAATCAATGTACTCTGTTCATAATTATGTAGGCATAAAGCACTGCACACAGCTGAAATTTAGCCTCTATACCTTATAATTTGAGATAAATATTCTGTGCCAGAGAGGCATCTGTCCAGTTGATGCATACTGGGAATACAATGGACCACTAGAAGTTGATATACTGTAATGGGTTAAGATAATTAGAGTTATAAAACCCTCCATAAATGCCCCATTGAGAGCAGGAGTATTAGATTGTGCCCACAGAAATGCACGCCCACTGCTTTTTTAATTTAAGGGATGAGTGTGAACAGAAATATCATTTAGCCATGTGATCACATTGGAGGTGTACATACAGATAAAGACCAGGATGCTCCATAAAGTACTACTTTAGAGTAGAGTTAGGTGATAAGTGCTTGAATTATAAGTCAGCTAATGTGACCGAGCCACTGTAAACTTTCCAGCGGTTCTGAGGCACGAGCTGCTGCAGCGAACAGCTTCAGGCTCCAAAAGTAATTAACAAAAACTTAAAATAATTTGAGCTAATTCTTCTTTTGCTATCTGGAGAAAATGATGCATTACTGTATACGTTGATTATGAGTGGAAAGAACGCCTTTATCTGCAAAGTGAATACCTTATGCTGAGCCTGCTTTTTTAAAGAGGCAGCTTCAGGGGATATTTGCAATGTTCTTTTTCACCCCATTTCCATTTGCAACTCTCCCTTTTACATCCACAATTCAAATGAAAATACTTCCATGATAAAAACTGATACTCTCCACATGTATTCAGGCCTAGCTGTGCAAAGAATAAAACAATATGATGCATTTTTACAGATGTTTTATAGTATGGTTATGTAAATTTGGAATGTATTCCAACCTGAATGTTGTTTTAATAAAAAAAAAAGAAAATTTAAAAATTGATTCCTGATGGCCATTGTACTTAAATGAAAAATCCCCATTATATAAGGGTTGCATAAAAATTTTAATGTCAAGTTTTGTTCTTGTCAGTTGTTTCTGTTTTAATTTCCAGAACATAATTTATCCTCACTGAGACTTTGTTTGTATTTGATTTGAGCACAGTTATAGTATGTACACAGCAGCATATGAGTTTGGTAGCAGTTTATTTGTGTAATTTTGCAGGCCTTGTTTGATCCCATGTGTGATACTGTAGCAGCTCTGCTTCCCCCATTTTGCTGGTACCCTGTGAGAGGAGAGACTGAGAACTGGCCCCATTTAATGTCCTCTGATGGTGTCAGTCTGTTATTTATCTGTCTCTGTATCATAATGTTCTGAGTGGATATAATAGAATAATAGACTCATCTGTATTTGTTTTTAAACCACTGACTTAAAACCTTGTTAATACATGTATTTCAGCAAATGTAGGTAAAGAATGTTTTCCTGTTTTCCACTGTCTTCACTTTCTACCATGACATATAGGAGAAACACATTTCAATTAAAAGAAAGTTGCTCAGTTTGATTGGTTGGCCAACTTTAGGGGAGTCTTGTTGGTTCCACACTTCTTCCATTTCACCATTATTGAGGCCTCTGTGCTTCTGGAAACACAAAGCTTTAGAAATGTTCTTATACCCTGGCCCTGATCTATGGCTTGCCACAGTTTTATCACAGAGGTCTACAGAGAGTTCCCTGAACTTCAAGTCTTTGTTTTCATCCTGACATGCAGAGTGAATGACCTTGTATACAGAGATGTGCGCCTTTCTAAACATATTGTCCGATCAAATCAGTTTGCCACAAGGGAGCTCTATTCCACAGCAAACGGTCTGAGTATTTTTTTTTAATGAGAGGCTTCCATTTTTCTATTTCTAATAACTTTATAAAAATATGGATTACTGGGTGTAGACTGATGGGGACCAATTTCACTACAATATAATGAAGTGTGCAAAACATCAAGGGGGACGTTCTGAAGTGATTGCCTGTCTCCTTATTTTTATGAAAAACGAGGAGACAGAGACTAAAATACGACAGCTACAGTCGCCTCATCCTGTGTGTTTAGCTTAATTCTTTATAAATAATTAATTGAGTAATGATAGCATAATTTACAGCTTTCATTAATCTGGTGACTGGCTGTGTTAATCAGTTAAGCTCCACAGTTGGTGAGTGAGCACTGCTACCAGCAATATCATGCAGGAGAAAGGAGGTTAGACAGCAGGAAGTGGACTCTAGCAACTGGTGCTTGCTTTTAATATGGTTTAATTGGAGCTATCCCTGTAATCAAAGTCCAATTCTCCATTATACAAATGTTTACATGCATGTCCATGTCATGAGGGCTGCTAACTGTAATGATGTCTCCCAAAAATGAAGGAAATATTGCTCATCCATCTTTAAGGAATAGTTTGACATTTTGGGAAATATGCTTATTTGCATGTCTCTCAGGCACAGGAGACAGTCAAGAGTGGAAACAAGGCTTCTGTTCAGGGATAACAAAATCATTGTAGATATTTATTAAGTTCCAAGTTCAAATTATATGGCTCAAAATCAGTAGTATTATAGTCAGGTTTTACATGAGCAACGTCCAAAGGAGCTAGCTTA
Source organism: Monopterus albus (assembly GCF_001952655.1). NCBI lineage: Eukaryota > Metazoa > Chordata > Actinopteri > Synbranchiformes > Synbranchidae > Monopterus > Monopterus albus. Next base: position 5,006,224 of record NW_018127884.1, read on the forward strand.
GAAATGACACTGTACTCTTTTTGCTAATGCAGTGTTGTATCCAGAGGGGACTGTGTAAACGCAATGCATATGCAGGTAACAGCTGCACTGCCAAGCTCAGAGTCCCAGCAGCCTTTTAGTGGGGATGTCATGTTTGCTTCCTGGGGATATAGACGCCTAACTCAACATACAGTAGCAAACCCTACTTAAAATCTGAGCATATTCAGGCCAATGGAAGATAACAGGATTGCACATGAGACCTATACTAATGTCTTCTGAAGGGCACTGGGATAAACAGGCACTTGTCTGTGCAGTGGAGGGTGTGTGGTGTTGGATGGAAGAAGTGTGGGGACTGGGGATGAGAGATAGCCAGGCTGTTCCAGGCAGATGGCCTCCCCAGCTACAACACAGCTGAATCCTCCCACCCTCCCTTTCCTCCACTCAACTTTGGGGTCTCATTCCCTTTCATATTGTTTTGTATGAAGGCCAATGTCCTTATTTATGATTTTTTTTCTTTTCAATGTGTGTGCTTAGAGACTCCAGTGGTGGTGAAGTTGCCATGACTTTCATTAAAGCCGAGGCCGAATGAAATATGGATGTGCAGGGAGTGAATTAGAGTGATGGAATGGGCCAAATATTGCCTTCGTGGTGTCTCGGCAATACTGTCTTGAGGGGATAGATACTCAGGCCTGAGGAAAGTAAAATCCCTCTCCAAGTTCAGCACATTCATCAGCAGGCCAGAGAAGTTTGCCTCCATGAAATGTTGATGACTGTTGTGCTACTGAGTATTTTGGTGTATGTGGAAAATGGGAATATCTTTACCTTTCTGTAATGAAGGTTTGACCTTCGGAAAAGGATTCTAACAGCTTCAGTGTTACTTAAACAAATCTATTATGCCTTTGACATTCAACATTGTAATGGCCTTTTAATGATTTACTGAAATGAGTCAGAACAAGAAAAGGTGAAGTTCATCATCAAATCTTTTGGCAATTTTTCTGTGCATCACACAGAAGAACTGTATAGGATAGAATAGTAAGAAAACCCTTAATGATGGAGGACAAAACTTAAGTTCTCATAAATTAATAATTACCTGCACCGCATGAGAAAAATTACACTTTTTGGCAACAGAGAAATAAAGACAAAACTGGCACTTTACTTATACAGCTAAAACTACTGTACAGCACATTAAATATGATATTAAACATTAAATACAAGTGAGCTGCCCAGCATCTTTCCCAGTTGCATTTAAAGATTATATTGCCTCAGAATGTATAAGCTGCATATCTCAGCCTCCAGATCAAACACAATCCATCCAACCTTAAATAAGAACATGTTTTTGCAAATACTGCTCAAGAGTACTATTTCTGCACACTGAATAATTGGCAATTGACACCATGTTGTCACAGCACCAAGTTGGATCCACTCGGTCCCAGCTTGTTGCCACGCTGCATAAATGAAAGGCAGCAGAGTCAGCAATATGAATTCAGTTCCTTCAAAATAATCCCAAATAGGCCTTGGTGTGGAAAAGTTTGCAGTGTGGAGTGAGTTTATTCAACGGCACCAGCAGACAGTTGGTTCTTTGTGTGCTGTTACAGTAAAATGTAAAATGTGAACACATTTTTCTATGATGTTTTAGGACATTCCACTTACAGATTTATTCAGTAAGGTTAATCTAATTTGTGTCACATATAAATCAATAGAGATGTTGAAGACTTCCACATATACTGCAGTGTAAACATGAGAAGTTTGTTTAAGTAGAGCAACTTCTGCAGTATGAAAAACTGTATTCTTGTCGCAGTGGTGATGTGGGGAGGGCAGGTTGATGTGGGAAAAGAAATCTTAATTGAACAAACTAATGAGTAGTTCTTATTTCCACTGGGGATGTGCCAGTGAGATTGTTTGACAGTTTATCTGTGATAAATAAATGCTTCAGGAGCTAATTAGCTTCTAGGCCCTCAGGGGAGGGGGGTGTTGAGTGTCCGAGTATGTGTGTGCGTATGTGTGTTTCTGTATATTTCCATATCTTCACGTCAACACTAGTCCACTTCCTGTTCCTTCTCTCTCCACATCCTCACTCAAACATTCGCACACACTCCGAAACATACTCATACTTAGCTACTCCAATCAAGCTACTACACATGCTAGAGTTAAACCAACTAAATGTAAAGAAATGATAATTACCATTATGCATGTTATGAGACAACAATCTACAAGGAAATCAAACATTTTTACAATTTAAAGTTAAAGTTTTATATTTCAGAATATATACTTATTCACTTTCTTGCCAAAAGTTAGATGAGAGGTTTATTAGCACTCTCATGTTTGTACAATAAATATGAAGCTACTACAGGCAGCTGGCTATAGCTCACAATGAAGGCTGTAAACAGGAAGAAGCCGCTAACACGACTCTGGCCAAAAGCGGGAAAACATGCCTATCTGAATCTCTAAAGATCACAGAATATGTCTTTAGTGTTTAATCCATGAAGAAACTGGCACATTGTGGTTTTATTTGAGGGCTATGGACTCAATTATCCCTTTAATCTTTTCACTGAGCCATGCTACACGTTTCTACTCGATACACTAAGCTAAGCTAACCAGCAGCTGGCTGTAGCCTCAAATTGAACAAATTTGAGAATGGTATTGATCTTATCATCTAACACTCAGCAAAGATGTCAAACTATTCCTTTATTGCTGTTTTATGCATATGTATAAAGTAATATGCCCGATATGTCAGAAATTAACGAGTCAGAAATGAAAGCAGTGAATTGTATCACTCACAATCTTTCACACTCTTTAAATCACACTGGTTGTTGAAGTGATACATCTACCGAATACATGCCTGTTTGTCCACAGCCATCTGATCTTGACAACACTTCTGTGGATCATGCACAACAGTCAACTGTGCTAAGAATTTCACCTGCCACACTATTTAGTGGCCCTTTTCTATATCTGTGTTTGACTATTAGAAGATATATGCTACAGCCTGTCCTGATAAGATCATATCTGCCAGTGGGACCACGTTAGAGAGTCAGAGGTTGACTGTGTCTCACTCTCGGGTAGTGAGCTGCATCTGGGTGTCAGGGTCTGGGCTCTGCACACTCTGCAAAGCAAGATCAAGCCAACACTAACTATCTCTTTAAATTCCTTTATTTGGCATGTCCACTGACCTGATACCATACATTTCCAATTATTAAGGTATTTGTAATACCTGAGTTGGTTTAGTTGCATGTACTGTAAATTATAGCACACAATATTCGCCTTATATTCGAAATTATACTGTACACAAGCTTTGTCTTTTAAGAAATTTCTGTTACTGCTAATTGATTGCTCAGTTCCAAATTAAACGTGGCAACTCTAAGCAACACTGTTGATGTTTTCCAGACATATTCATTAAATGATGCGACTTTTGTTGAATCTTAGGCCTTCACCATGGTTCAGAAACATTTTAACTTCATTGCAACCTACATCAAAATAATATTAACGGCTTTCAAAGTCATACTTGCCTCCAAGAGTCTGATATCATAAAACTAGAATTACTGCTTCACTGTTCTATGCCTCTGCTAACCAGTCTAATTCACAGGTTTTTCATAGAAGTGAGGTCAGTGATCTTGACCTTTGACACTAAAGAATGCTTAAGAAATGTGCACAAAAATCAGAGTATAAATTCACTAAGAAAGTTTGCTGAAGACTATCAACTATTTAAAAAAGCACTTTTCAGTTGTACTGCAAAACATCCTTTGTATTGTCAAGGAATCTGCTCTTGTTAATCCATTAAGCAAAAGACTCTCTATGCACCATGGTCAAACATTCAAGAGGAGGACAATGAATTTCTATTTAAGCACAGTACGTTGAAGTGAGAATTTGAAGAATAGAAGGTGGAATACAGCAAGCACCAGCAGAATAGAATGAACATGATAATTATGCTAAATTATAAAGTGTTGCTGACATCTGTCACCCCAGAATTTCTTTCAACAAATGAAGAGAAATAAACACAGAACATTCCTCTGTTGTGAAGTAGAGTAATCCTCTTGTCTCCCTGTGCTCTTTCTTTTCTATTGACAATTACAGTTAGTTTTTGTTGGACAGCTTTCAAGGATTTATCTCCTTTTTGCATTAATGGCTTTCTGAAGCTTTTAAAAAAGTTTAATTCGTTGGCTTTGTGTTGCCATTGTAAGTTTTCAATACTTTCTTTAAAATACCTTAAACTTGTGATGTGACATTCTCTTTGAGGTTTTGTCATAAAAATATTTCTACAGCTATATCTACTCTGCTAAATATATACACACGATCGGTTTTTGATGAAATTGTGCAGAATACTTGAGGTTTGCCCTGGGTTCAATCAGCTTGCACAACTAAACTGTTTCAGTTGAAAACCCACTCCCACTCGATAAGTCCTCCAAAATACATAATTTGTAATTACCCTGTAGCACAACAGATGTGTTTTCTGAACCATCGCCCCCATCCAATTGTCATTGTCTTTCACAGCTTTTGGTTAACACCATGGTTAAGGTTTGATTATGTTAGGCCTAGGCACAAAAACAACTTTGGTAGAGTGAGTTTGACTGTTCATAAGAAATGAGAAGCCAACACAGTGATCTCTCTTGTGACTGTAAAGTCTGATGTCCAATTTTGCCCACTGCATCTCAGACTTTGTCTTTTCTCTCTAATAATGTCACACTATTTCCTGACATGCACCAAAGAGACAAGACTCATTACTTTTTTTTGAACACCAAACAACTGATGTTGTCATTATTTATGAAAGGACAGTGTTGTCAAGATTCAAATATTTGTTATTTGTTACAAACTATGTCCCCAAAATACAGTATAGGCTAGGCTCCCTTCTTTGAATAAAATATACTGTACTCTACACTTTGGCTTCTTTATTGGCTAACACATACACACCAAATTCCAAAACAACCACTAAAATGAGGAATAAACCATCTTATATAAACCCAAAAAGGCATTAAAGTACAACAAGCCATCTGGGTTTAAATTAAAGAAAACTCCCTGCCACCAAACCATTGTAAGGGCCAGCTTTCAAAATGTTCTCTGTGTTGTAATTTGGGGACAATGACAGGCAGACAGACTGCAGAGTGTATCCCCTCATTCAAAGCCTAGTCCTTATAACCAAGCAGGGTTTTAATCTGACTGAGCCACCTGTGAGGCTCTTCAGAACTTGAGCCCACAGGGGCAGAGCTGGGCTTCATTACTGTGTCGCTGGTTCTGGCCCAGTTCTCCCCTTGCTCTATCTTTCTGCCTCTCTGTTCTTCAGTACCTTGCAGGCATGGTACAGAAACGAGAGCTGGCTGCTTGGTCCTCCACATCACTCTGTGGCCGCAATTTGTCATTTTTCACAGGCGTTGAAGCCTTTTATGAAACGAAATGAGTTTCCCTAAAATGAAGCGCCACAAAAGCTCTGTGATTAATTTGCTTGTTAGGCTATTGCAGCTGTCACCTGTGGAAGACATCTGGACAGCAGATTGACTAATGCCAGCAGTAGGCCTGAAATACAGCTCCCTCTCTCTCTCATAACCTACAGTCAGCCTTTCAGTGAGCTTTTAAAAGCAGTACTCACTGTTTGAAATAGCCCCTTTCTGAGGGGCAATTAATAAGCATTACTTCTGATTGACATGGTAATTAGTTGCATTAATGTGGCCATAAGAGGCTTTGTTCGGGGAGGTGGGGGGTGTGCAGTGAACTGTTGAGGGGTGGGCAGCAGACGTTAGGAAACGAGGACTCTGACCTCACTTAAAAACTCATTGTCCATTTGATTAACACCACGTTTCTGACAGTAATTTTGTCAAAAATGGCAGGGCCATAGTAATAGAGTGTACTTTTAGCTTTCACATTATGCATGACTTAGTCATGTGAATCATTTCTGCATATATGATTATTAGAACAGTATATATAGTATAAGAACTGGTCCTCAGTAGAGCTTTTATGATGTGTTTTCAGAGTTGTTAATTTGTCTTGACAAATTGCTAAAGGATCATTCTTTCTTCTTTAAAATCTGAATCTATTTGTTAAAGTTCTTATACATTATGTGAAGCAATAGGTTGCCTAAAATGTTAATGTGTTGCTGTTACTGTGCTGTTGAGTCCACTGAGAATCACTTCTTCTTTCAGCTTGTCTCTGCTCAGTGTTAGTGTTCATATACTGTACAACTGTTTATCCATCTGTCTGTGCTCTCATGCACTACACCTGTCCAGAGCAATATGGCAGTGAGCCAAAGTAAAGCAGAGGCTGTGGATAAGGAAAGCTGAACTTTAAAATGAGACAGAACCAAGCAAAGGCTAAAGAGTATGTGAATACTGGACTTATGTGACAGGTGGCAGACATTATGAGATGCCCTAGTTTCTGTTTTTCCTAAAGGTGTAAGTAGGCGGTTGTTTACTATAAGAACTTGACATGCTGCTGCGTCTTTATGAGGCCACAGGGACCTTCATAGAATATCTATAGCTCTTAAAGCAATGCAGTTTAATCAAATTTGTTTGACCACTTACTATATTTTTCAGTGAAAGCCAATGTGATCATGTTAATTTAAAGATTGCTGTTTGGTAGCCAGGACTCAAGTTTTAAACTAGCTGCTGAAACTGCATTCCCATGGGATGATAACTATAAAAAAATGTATCCTGGAAGGTAGAACATGTCAAAACTTTGGATGAATTACTACTGCATGTTATATTAAGTATATGTAATGTTTTGGTTCAGGAGCTAAAATATGTAAACCAACCATGTTCCCTTTTAAATAAAGGTCTTTTAGAGGGACCTCTAACTTGCATTATTCACTTAAACATTTTATGATGAAAGGATTTACACTGCAAACTGAAAAGGTTTCAATTTCTTCCATGTTGTGAGAAGTTGGAGGTCTTGGATCCCATTGCAGTATAGCAAGGAATGTAATGGTGAGCACAGGCTTATTTTTTAATTATTGAGGAATTAGAGGATAGCACTGGTTTATTTGTGTATCCTGTGTACTAAGGAAACATCTCTTAGAGAAGTGAGGCTTTGTTGGCATAACCGGTTTTCAATAAATTCAAAAACACAACACAGTACTCTGAGATTTACAGACTAGAGATTTGATCAGGCTATTTTGAATGGCATTGGACTGACCCCATCTTATTACTGTGACCAGTGCTTTCTTTCATAAAACTATAAAATTTCTGAGAGAGTGTGTGAGAGAATATATAATGTAAAGGACCCTGCTACTGTAGCAATAAGCAGCATTGCAATGCACAGAATGTGCTCACTGGCCAAATTAACAAGATGTTCACTACAAAAAATGCTACTTATATTGACTTTTTGCAAACACAGATCTTTGTCTTACTGTCCCAGCATCTGTACCTGTGCACTCACAATGCCGTTAGATTTACTATTCAGCTTATATCCATAATTTATATACAGTCAGTGAGCAAAAAGAGTTCAGTGTCTTATGCAGATACTCAGGACATGGTGTTGCTCATACAGTAACTGTTCCACTTGGATCATGGGAACTATTCACACTGATGGATTATTGAGAAGACTGTAATGTTCCTCAAATTAATTTATGGGGAAAAAAACAGAAAAGCCATATTTTCATCATTTTTTTTTTGGACATTTTCATTTGTTTGAGGTTTCACTGTTTCTCCTAATTCTATCATTTGTGCTATGTTCTTCTGCGTGATTTTAATGATGAGAATTAGCACCACCAGCCGTTTATATCAGTGCGTCCAAGTCCTCCTACTCATAAAACAAAACAAGATGAAATGGTGCATTTTCTTTGTGATTCTACTGATAATTGCTTAAAGCTTCTCTAAATTTGGATGGAAACCTGGCTTATAAGACCACGTGATGTAGCTCTATATAGTAGTTCCCCAGTATAGCTGTGTCCTAAATCCATACTGAATACTAATTCTGAGCTGGTTTTGAGTATATGTTTACCCTGGAAAAAGTGAGAAAATTAAGTGTATTCAAAATAGTCAGTATGCACACTAAAGCCCTTTGATGGTGATGGACATTAATCTCCTACAATGGAAAATGCAAGGAAATGGAAGAGCTGCTCACAGCTACAAAAATGGTTTTTGGATAGTGGTGAAACAGGTCTGTGAACCCGTAGAATAAAAGATACTATAAATGTTAGTAGTACATACTGTATATAGAAATTTGGCACAGCCTAAGCCTTGATAAAATAGCATCTACTACCAAAAGAAAACTAGAAAGTACTGAACATGTGGGGATCAGTGGCCTCATACAGTATTTCTTTTCTTTTCTTTTTTTCAAGCACTTCACATTCACCTTTTAAATTTACAGTACACGATACGGTTAAACGTGCAGATGTCAGTGGAGGTTTCTGAGCTCTTAATTGCAGTGACTGCCGTGGGTGAGGCCACGCTGCTGAAAGTAGGCAGTGTTTGTTTTAGTCAGGTTGAAATGTGAAATAACTGTATACAGCATTTGAAATGTAAATCTACACAGTGATTTCTCGTGCTACTTAAGGTGGCAGAGAATACGCTCACTGGGCCTACACTTACAACATGGCAGTCCTCAAACACCATACCACGAGGGGAATGAAGGGCATTGTTCAGTGTAAATGCACTCAACTCCTTGGCTAAACTTCTGCTGTATTCCTATAGCTATAGGCTCAAAGTCACTTTAGACAGAACTGACAGACAAATCTTGCCCCTCCCAGGCACTCAGTGAAATGACGCCTCTTCCTAAGACTTCACATCCTAGCCTTACTGTCGCCGTCCTGTTATCTCTCATCTCATAACACCACAACCAGAAACATAAACACACCATAGCATACTGCCGTTATGCCTGTGTTTTAAGATAAAATGCCCTGACCACATAAAAGCAGCATTTCCACCCAAAAAGGCACACCAGCAAGCACATACACAGTCAAGCAGATAGGTGAACATGCAAACAGACACACACACAAACTACATTACAATGGCTGTCACAGGGCTATTTCAATAATCCCCAGCATGTATGTTTAATGGTGAGGGCCCAACAGGAAATGATCGGCAAATGAAACGAAGCAGCGGGTTATTATGTACCACTATGGTGTCAGCCTAGGCCTCCCCACCATTAATTTTATTGTAACTCATTTTTGCAGCCAGAGTGGAGCAGGATTTAATGTTTCCATTCCCCACTCCTGTTCTGCATGACAAATTGTTTTAATAAACATATACTGGGTCATAATAAAGTAATAATAATCCTACCAGTCACCTTATATCACTGCAGTTAAATTTTCCCATAAGCCAACACTGGTTACAGTGACAATTACATGGTAGCCAATCCTCAGCAAGGCAAACACAATGGGCAGATTTAATATAGTTTGTAAATATGATTAGTGTGCTGTCGTGTTATTGGAGTCTACTATTTACATTTCTCTTCGGGCCTTTTTACAGTACAGGATCAGCATTAAATAAACCTTTTGCTCTTTTTCCTTCCTGCTCTCTTTCTTCTACCAGAATGCCTTCCCTCGCTCCCCTTCACAACTTAATGAAAAACATTGTTGACTGTTAATATTCCATGGATCAATCACCATTTTTAATTTTGTGGATAAATGTGCTATTGTGAAACGCTCAAAGGTCACTCCCACCTTGCGTACAGTACAGCATGTGCGTTTGAGGTTGTGTATGCGTGTGTGTGTGTTCATGCCTGCATACTATTTTTGTGTGTTAGAGGTTTGGTGTCTCTGTGAAAGGGGAGAGAATGTATTCACATAATGGCTTGTGGTTATTTGCAGGGGCAATTTTATGCTACATTTCAATTATTGCCTAAATTTGTTTTTAGCTCCTGAAGTCATTGCTTCTACCTACAATTTGCTGTAGACACAAATGGTTACATTGCACACAAAACAACAGCATGCCTTTGTGTGTATTTTTAAATACCGGAGGGTTGCAGCAACCTTTTGAACTTGCACAAAAAAGAGAAGTAAATACAGACGGGCATGTGCTGCTGACTTGGACAGCTTTGAATTGCCTGCTGATACTGTAGCGCATTATAACATATGAATTAAAACAGTGTAGAGAAACTTGCAGTGGCCTGTGCAGAACCCTGTCCAACACCTTTGGCTTGAGTTGGAACATTGTATGAATTGGTATATCAGTGTAGTTTGTTCTTCTTGTCTACGGTTGTATATTATGTTTATACTGTATATTATTGTGTTTATTTGTGGGCGGCATGGTGGAACTGTGGTTCCGGGTTCTCAAAGACATGCAGCTTAGGTTGAGTGGTGACTCTAAATTGCCCCTAGGAGTCAGTGTGGGTGTGTGTGGTTGTCTGTCTCTTAGTGTCAGCCCTGTAATAGACTGGCAACCTGTCCAGGGTGGACCCTGCCTCTCACCCAATGTCAGCTGGGATTGGCTCCAGCCTCCCCGCAAACCTGTTCAGTGTAAGCGGTATAGACAATGGATGGTGGATGGATGGATATTTATGTGTGACTGTATGGTGGTTATCTCCTTGTACACAAACCTCTATGATAGTACACTGTGCTGAAATTCTTCCTATAAGAGTTTTATGTAACTTATTAACGGTCAATGAAATGCTCAGGTGTCCACATACTTTTGGCCTCTCATGGATCATTCGTTCTTCTCTGATGACAAAAACTTGCACTAAACATGTACATGACAAGTCATAGATTTAAGATAAATTTAAGATTTCTGTATTTTTTTATACAGCCCATCTTTATTTACTATAATTTTACTAAAACACAGCAGAAATGGATAGGGGGAAAGATCATGGTTTGGGCTAAATTAAGTACTTTGTTAAGGTTAGGGGAGCTTTGCTGTGATAATTACAATGGTAAAAGAGGTTAAGGTTAGGGAAGAATGATGGTCATGCTTTAAAAATCCAACACTGACTGTCAGACACAGGAAACAAACAGCGGTCTCCTGTGTTAAACCCTGACATTTTGTTCACCCATCCATCCACCCTGACCTTCTCCCTACATGGACTTTGTCATTTTATAACAACATCATCTTATTTCCTTTTTTGGCCCCATTATAATTACAATGAAAATGTTATTGAGCTTTAAAGTCTACAAATAACAGAGGTGTGGGTTTTGTGTCTAAACGTGTCAGAGCAGAAAAATTATCAAATGAATCATTTTGCAACAGTGATTTGTAACAGTTTCAGAAGACACTGACAAACAACATTGTCCTGTCTGTCTTGTCAGTTTGTTTGGAGGACTCACTGTTTATATTAATATGATGTTTCAGCTTGTATATACTGTAAAAAGTTTGTTACTGTTGTGTTTCATATTGGACCTGAATATGTGTGTTCTTGACTCTTGTAATAGATATTGCTTTGCAGTATTGCTCTTATCTGGAGTTATGATGGGGCTGATATGTGTAGTGGTCTGATCCTCTGTGAGGTTGAGTGCCAGAGTTTGCTTTGTGTTGTATATAGGACTGCCTGTCACAGCTCCAAGCAGCACCACTAATTGTTGTCAAATGTCACTCCAGTGCTGCTGGACACCCTCAGCAATCATATCAGGAATTTAAAAAAAAAAAACAAAAAAACATATATACTCTTTGCTTATCATTCAAATGGGAATCTTTTGGCTGACTTGTGCTGGTAGCCTTTAGTAGCCTCAATTTTCTCGAACACATACCGTCGACCCATCCGAAACCCAGAGCGACATGAAAGGGTTCTCTTCCACCACATACATGCCATTGACAGTTGAATGAAATATTTATTTATGAAATCTAAAAACATGTATTCACCCTTGACACTTGATTCTGGGAACACTGACTTCTGAAGCGCCTCAACACCACCAGAATCTGGCCCTCCAGTGAGTCAATTATGAAGGCTTAAAGAAATGTCTGCCTCTCTCTTCAAGTGTTTACTTGGCCCTAATTTTTCATCTCAGGTTCTTTTCATCTGATTCCTTGGTGAAAACATGAAAACAGTCGAGGCTGTTTCTTTTTAACCTGCACATCGAACTGGAGTCAAGATTGACATATGGGGACTTTTAATGTATTCACTTCAGGGCTGATTCCTCCTCGGCTTTCTTGTGGATGGATTACGTTTGAGTGATCCACAGTATAGTCAGGTGATTGTTAATCTCATCCAGGTGCAAAGTGCTCTCTAGAAAGTCCTGATTATTTCAGGCCTCATAAAGTATTGCTTAGATTATTTGTCCCACAGGTCTGATCCAATTTTTACTAACTGTGATAACATTTGAGTTGGCACAGGCGGTTTGTGCTTTCAGCGGTTTTTGCTCTCATCACCAAGACCTTCGAAAAGGACACAAAACCTTTACAAACTAATTCATACTTCTGTAATTGCATTTCATGCTGGCTGCCCAGTGCTGGTTTGGCTTCTATTTTCTTGTTTTTACTTTGTAATTTTTGTAAGAAGAATAAAAAAAAAACTGGCCTTTTTGGAAGTACAGTATGATTACCACCTCAAGATATTTTTTCCATTATTTGTCTTGTGGTGTACAGTATGTGTACAGTAAGTATGCAGATGCTAACCGCATTATTCTTCAGAGTGCAGACTGGAGGGGACATATGTCAGAGACTTGATATGTGATTTCAAACGGTAAGATATTGGATTTCTGACAGAAACTAATGTTGGGTTTGTGGAATTCATCAAATAAATATGTGTATATGTGTGTGGGGGGTTCCTGCTGTTAATTCTTTAGTTACGTCTTTCTTGAGAACCCTCTTCGACCCCTGTTTTGATGTGGGTATTACCAAGAAACAAGGAGAACTTGCCATTTTTCAGCAAACATGAAACTGAAGACAAGATTATTGTTAGCTCTTTAGCAGCTGGGGTCTGACTTGATAGATGGCAGAGAAGCTGGAACAGATCAAACATCAGAGCTGATACTTGCTGTGAATGGTTTTAGCACCATGAAACCTTTATACTCTCTGCACTCTGCTGTATCACACATGCACTGAGTCTTTTGGATGTCTCACTTTTTTGGATGGGTCATGTCACCGAGGTAGCATCATCCTGGGTGATACTGCAGTAATCAAAAATGGTGAAATCAGTTGCTACCTGCCCAGCAGATAGCAGGAAATAAGTGGACTGTTCTCTGGAAGCTGGAAAGCATTGAGTTCCTCTGCATGAAATTACCTAGTTCTTTCATTAGACTCAGAATAAACTCAACACTTCCCATTTAATCTGCAGGACTTTAAACTCAGCATCTTGACATTCATGAAAAGAAGCAGAGGAGAGAGGCTTTAGAGACCTCCCTGAAGGGCAGGCATGAAGAGAGGCAACCAGAGATGGTAATGTAGCTGTGTGAGGGGGATGGGATGCAGAGGTACTTGAGGCAGTCGAGAACTCATTTCAGACCCAATCTTAACCCTCTCAGTCACTCAGTCATCATTCCTTACAACTCAGTACTAAGGACCTGTGTGTCTCTCTGTCTGACACTCTATGTAACTCTTCATTATCCTCCAGCCAAATTCAACACAGCCCCCTCCCTCACCTCACAGTGGTGCAGCGGCGAGGGCCCTCTTTGTCAGCACAGAGTCAAACAAGCTACTCATGCCCTGTGCTTTCCAACATGGCTGGAATGTTTTCCTGTTAGTTTAAGTCTCATCTCAACTAATTAATATTTTTGCTTATAGCTGCTGTAGTCCCTGTGGGAGGCCCCTTAATTAATCATTTATAAATCTACACAGCCTCCCAGTTTATTAGTCTCTGCCTTTGGCGTTGGCTGACTGCATTGGGAAACCACAAATGATTAGTTACAGGAATGAAAGCTTCTTTTTTTCCGTCTCTCCCTCCCTTGTTTGCAACTGATTAGGGCCTCACACAGAGGTATTTCCACAGCCCTGTTCTGCACTTTAATTCATTCGGAGCACCTGACACATTATTCATTCTCCCACCTCTCTGATCCTCTGCCTATTGTTTGAACCAATGTTTTTCCTCAGCTGCATTGAGGCATGGCGATCAGTTAACGCTCACTCTCAGCCCGGTCAAAACAAAACCCACAGCACCAAACATGGAAGAGGGGAATTATAACACTGAATGAGCTCACTCAAGCACAGGCTGAGTCTGGCCTGGGCCGCCATGGAGACAGGCTGAATTCTGGTCATCCTTTTGGGAGCAGGTTGAGGGCAGGACTGGTGACGGTAGCAAAATACATTCACAATTCATTCCTTAGAGCTGTAGACTTCAAGCCATGTCACACTGCTAAGGCTGTCAGGCTTTTACTGGAAAAGAGGAAATATTTCCATCAGTTTAACAGAAAAATAAATTAATTGAATCAACTGAAAGCAGCGTGGGCGGCTTTCATAATGTCTATGCACTCTCAGGGAAGAACGCCTCATGCAACAGGGTTCCTTCATTCAATTAGACCTCCGCTGGCTGGCTCACACTGGCCTTGCTCTGCTCAACATTCCACCTTATCGCTGCCTTTTTATCCCTTTTATCATCAAAGTGACTGCACTTTACTTTGGCATATAGGTAAAGCTAGAAAAAGCCTCCTAGAGAGATGGACTAATTATGTTACACTAAGAGTCACACTGTGCAGCTCTCGACAGCCTGCTACACATCCACATCCACCAGAAGAGGGTGATCCTAATGTTGAATGATGTGAGAGTGGATGTTCAGTATTGAACCATATTGCAAAGGAAACATGGCAAAAAATGTAGCAGAAAAAACCTGGCTTGATTAGCAGTTTTTCTGTTCCCAGAAAGCCTCAGCTCAAATAAGGCATATCTAGCTTGCACCTAACCGGACACTGTAGGGCTCATCACAGAGTTATTTGTTAATCAGCACAGCAACACACTTCTCTCACAGATAACAGCGGCAGAAAAACATAATCATACAAGAGCGCGGGAGGGAGTGAGGGAGTGGGGCTTCACAGGCAAGGTAATTACATTCGCATTCATATACATAGTGACAGCAAATGTGTGGCTGTTTTTGTCTGGATGAGGACCAATTATTTTTATTGAAATGTATTGCAATTTCCTTTTTTCCCAGTAGTGATGGGTCTATTATCAATGCCTAGGAGACTAACTAGATCAGAGGAAAGAACTGTAGACAGTACAGCTTCATCTCCATGTCCAATCTCATTATAGTGTCATTATACCAATATATAATTGTTTATTAGGAAATCATGTGAAATTATGAATTCTAATAGCTTTATATCAGAAACAGTACCTCTCAATCATTCTGAGTAAGACTAAAAAAGATACAGAAAATTATGAAATAAAAAAATTGCCAATAAACCAACAGTATACAGTTTGAAGGAAACTACAATTATTAAAATTATGTTGTCAAAATTTCTCCAACATGCTTCATGTGCATTGTTAAGTGTCCACAAGTCATGTAAATAATATCTCTAATCATTCATCCATTTTGTACACGGCATATCCTGTTCAAGGTCACAAGAAAAGTATTGGACTCTGTAATCATTTTGCGTAGTGGCCACCAGTGGAATTACAAGTCACATGATATCTTAGGGCCCAAAAAGGCATTTTCCACTGACAAAAAAAATACAGCTGTAATGAAATAAATACATTTTTCTGAACGTCATAAACTCTGCCAAACACTCCAAAAAAGACTATTTTATAACACTTTCAGGTATCAGGTGTAATAAAATCTTTATCTTTAAGCCAAATATGCATTATTTAATACCACTAATGGGGAGTATCCTGGCTAACCCAGTCTCACAGCAAAATGTATAATAACTACACTGGTCTGCAGAACAAAACAATAACACCTCGAAAACTGTGACGTTGCAATATTTTTCTCGATCGTAAATGATTATGTTTAGGTACAGAGTTGCAATATTTTTCTCAATCGTAAATGATTATGTTTAGGTACAGAAACTAGATGGTTAAAGTTAGGAAAAGGCCCTGAGGTCAGTTAAAACTGTTTAAAACACTTAAAGCAAAAAGTCAGAAAGGCAGGTGTTTGTTTGACCCATCCATGCATCACAGTCACTTCTATTGTTTTACTTCTAGTGTTTTTAACATTATAAAGATTAAAACCTTACGCCTTTAATGGACATCTCAAGTTAGCTTCCCATTCCACACTCCAGTCCAGGTGATGGCAGTAATGCAACATTTCCTTTTTGACAACACCAAGAAGAAGAACATGAAGCAGGACACTGGACTGCAATACAACAAATACTGCTATGTCACAATTTTACAGCAGTTATTGTGACACTACTACGTTTTACACTGTGGACCAATGTAGCTATTGTATATTTTGCTGTGAGACTGGGTTGTCCTGGCTCAGCCAGAGAAGGACTTGAACGAACACGTTCTGTGTCCAAAAAAAAAACTGAACAACACACATGCACTGTTACAATTCTTGCCTTTATACTTGTTTATTTTCCAAATACATTTTGCAGCGAATGTAAAGGTTAGGGTTAGACCACTAAAGGACTTTGTTTAAGGTTTTTTTTTATATATTAATCTAAGACCACAGTCCTTCTAACCTTAACCAAGTGCTAAACATAACCATAAAAACATTCATTGTGCTTCGAATGCTAAGAGAGGAGCCCTGGCATGTCTGAAACCAGACCTTCTTGTTCTGCTAAACCACGGAGTCACCCCCTGTGCTGCCCCTGACCCAAACAAAAATTGCTTTTTGTTTGTGATCATTGAGACACAGCCCTCCTCAATTCCTTTGTAATTTCATGAATTGAATTTCTTCAGTGCTTACTCTTTAGTAAGTCCTGGTGCTTTGTGCCTTCTGAGTGAAGGCTGAATGATGAGTGTAAAAAGAGCAGGCACGCACAACAAAAACACAATGTTTAATTTGGGTGTTTTGGCCTTGTTATATCAGCTGATTATGCACTTAACTGCTACTGTGTTTTCAAGGCGGTGGCTTAATAAGTAACTGAAACACACAGCAGCTGTTACTGCAGACACTGATTTGGGTGCTACAGTATGTACCATACTGCGCAGGGGGTGGACACAACCGCAGCAAAACTTCTGTAATATTGTGCAATGTGTTATAGCAACACTACAAACTAGTAATTGAAAAGTGATCATAGAGTTGAGTCAGTATTTCTCTTTGACATGGTGTTGACAAAAATATAACATTATGAGCCTGAAACATTTATTACAGAGATAGTGTGAAAGATTTTTGCCCTTTGTTCTCAAACTAGTAGACTTGATTTGATACACCTGTCGTTTAGGTGTGCAAGAATTGTTTTCACTTCCTATTTGCATTTTGATAAAATACAGGAGTGGCTGTTATTGTCTTTACCACACTGGGTTTGTCAGATTGTAAAATTTTCCAGAATTAATCTAATAGCGTATAATGAGTTTGCAAACAACACAATAAGCTCCTAAAACTAGAGAAAAATTAAGTTACTCTAATATTCTCTTTGTTCTTCTCTAGCCTTAAAAACTGTTCAGCATTAACAGTAGATATGCATGTAGCTTAGGTCATTATGGTCAGCTTCAAAGTTAAAATAACTTATTTTATTCAGCTGAAGTGTAAGACGAAGCCTTAGGGCAAGTTTTTTATTCGTGCATTGTTGTTTTGATTAGATTTTAGTTTTCAAAACTGCACAACACAGAGTGCAGACTTTAGCACACAACTAGAATAACTAAAAGCAATATCCTTTGGAGTGCTACTTTCTTTGTGTACTTATACCCACCTTCTCCAATATTTCTTGCTCTGTCTTCCATCTTGCTTTGTTGAACACCGAAATTAAAACAGGTGAAATATTGAAATCTGTTTTATGAATGATGCTGCTTGTTGCCTTTGATTTGTTCATGCAATAATGAAACTCTTATCACTCCTGCAAGCTATTTGGTTGTGAAATTGCTGCACCACAGACCTGACACATTAGAAGCCATGATGTGTTTGGGGGGAGATATACTGTAGCATGTGTGAATGTGTTGTCATTCTGAAACTGTTTCTTTGAACACTGATAGTAATAGACCTGGGGCCTGTTTCATGAAGTGAGTTCATCATCAGACAACAAGACTAAAAGG
This sequence comes from Monopterus albus, assembly GCF_001952655.1. NCBI lineage: Eukaryota > Metazoa > Chordata > Actinopteri > Synbranchiformes > Synbranchidae > Monopterus > Monopterus albus. The sequence goes on from NW_018127884.1 coordinate 5,024,112, forward strand.
TAATTGCCATGATGGTTAACTGGATTAATGTAGGCTTTCTGAACCAACGATAAGCAACATCGACAGAGCAACAGCAGCATATCTAATGTGAGATAGGATGATGCCATTAACTTACAGGTGCATGGGGTAAAATTATTATGCTGGGTGAAAGATATGGAATGTAATTTTTATAACCTAGCATATACAGAGAAGAGAACAGAAATAGTAGAAAATGATTAAAAAAAAAACATGAAAAGTCACAGACTGTCAGCAAAACTATCATTGTGGGGTAATACAGATCTTCTCCAAGTCTTCAAAACATGTGAGCAAACTACCATGATCCTTCTAGCAGTCCTGCAAGCGTAAATAGTGGGTCTCCTGTCCACAGCCAGGACAGAATCTGCATTACTCTTCTTAGATCCAAGGACTGACAGCCAGTTGGAGCTCCCTTTCCAGGACCATGACATAAGCTTTGTCAGGGTGGCTGTGCAGAGTGATACCCCTATAACACCCTCCGGTACCCTTTCATTTAAAATTGGAATCACCGCCCTGGCCTGCCATTTCACAGGCGCTGTCCCAGACCTCCCTACAACATTGAAGAGGCATGTCAGTCAAGACAGCCCCACAGTGTCCAGAGCCTTTAGCATCTCAGGGTAAATCTTACCCAAACCCAAACTATGCAAGTGAATTATATACAGTATAATGTCATTTCTAGGAGACATGGTTGCATTATAAAATTGCAGGTTTATCCATTGTTAATATAAGGAGTTAAATTAGTACAACCTTAAATTTTATTTGCAGTAGTTTATCCACCTGTAAGACTGGTTGCTCCCTTTTTCCAGAGAGTCTAAACATTTGAGATGAGAAGACAAACTCTTTGAGACAGGCCTCTGCTCAAAAGCAAATAGCTAATTATTATTGCAATATGAAGCTTGCTGTGAAACAAAATAAGCCAGCAAAAGGTGTTGTTAGTTGCTTCTAATATTAGGCTAGTTTCGTTGCACATCTCTGGTGTATAATTTTAGTATTTGCGGAATCAGTGCAGATGAATCATGTGTCATTTCCTTCCTATTTCATGTCACTGTCTCACATTTAAAACAGCACTTATTCTCAAGAAACATATGAAAGTAACTGAGTTCTTTGCTGCATAAGATATTATTTTAGAAGTGTAGTAAAGTGAAAAAGCATTTAGGACAGTTTCTGGTGACTACTATGTGTTTGTATCTAAAATAAAGCTTAACACCATGAGTCACACATGCATGAGTATACCAGGAGTCTTTTGTGGATATGCTGTGAAAAAAGAAAGGGAAGAGACATCTGAGTGTTCAGCAAGTCATTCCTCATAGCTGATGGTTACAAAGAAAAGACAGGGAAACTTTAAAGCTTGGGATTTGTGATACAATGTCCAGCGCAGTCATCCTAATCTGCTCTAATAGAATCCTGATTTCTTTCACTTAAGGATGAGAGTCGCTGTGATACAGTGCTCATCTAGGGTTGTGGCTATCTTGGATAGGACAGAGAAAGACCAGGTATGAAGATGAAAATAAAAATAGTTATAGTGTTCGCTTTGAAGCAGTGTAAAATGAAGGGAACTGTGAATTGGTTTTTGTTGATGTTGTTGTGATTTGATCCCCTCAGTTTTGATGACATTTTATGAAATAAAGTGAGAGCTGAGGGCACAAGCTGAAGACTGAAGGACAGACTTTCTGATATTAATCACAGTAAATGATATGGTGATTTGAATACTATAAAATACATAGTATACAGGTATCTGTGTAATCTACTAAACAATGTACATTAAATGCATCACAACTTATAACTTAATTAGTCAATCAACTTATAAGATGATTGACAGACAAATGATGAGGAACTACTTTGATAATCATTTCATTTTTCTAAAACAACAAGGTCAATATTTGCTAGTTCCAGGTTCTTAAATATGTTTCTTTGTCATCTAAGATATATTATTAAATAAATCTAGGTTTTGTAACGTCATTACATAAAAAAACGGAACGCCACCTTAAACTCATTGTAATTTACACGTGTCAGTATTTTCTGCCATTTTATTTTTAAAAATTGAATAATGTAGAAAATAATAGGTAAATTAATTGATAATCATCAGTTGACAATTGTGTAAAATCTTTTTTTTCTCAGTTGACTGAAGTTTGACAATAAAATGCCACTATCCCACAGCTGAAGCTGAATTTCTAGAATGTTCTCTTGTTTTCCCATTTACATACACAGCCTTTACTGTAGTAAATGATTGATGTCATGAATAATAAAATGCTGGGTTGTGTCATCACCGCACATTGATGAAGGCGGTGTCATCTGCAGCTGTTGAACATGGTAATCACAAATGACTGAGGATTTGTTTCTCCTATAGATGTCTATACTTCTTTGACTGTCATACAGTACACCGGCATGAGAGATGAATCAATATGAGATGGCTGCTAAATTATGCATTTAAAAGGATGGTGAGCCATTTTACACTGAGAGCTTCTACATGTAAAGCAGGGCCCTTTCACGGGATCTTCAATGGTTTTGTGGTGTCACTGTGGACCATTACTGTGAAATCAGACCATTTTGATAATGGCTTTCTATTAGTGACCTTGGATGAAAGAATCACAGCTAATTTACATCTAAACTAATGTATTTTGTCCTCACAAGGACAAAGAATTTGGTTTAGAAACTGGCACCTTTTTAGACAGAGGCATCTGTGACACACACACACACACACACACACACACACATGTACACACACACGTACACACTGCAATGTCAGTGAACAGTGAGAGGGCAGCAAATCACCCTCGGACACCACAGGGGGAGAGAGAAAGCCTAGTAACCTTGTAAAAGACAATCATCCCACAAATTAAATGAAATAGCTAATAAAATGACTTGGCATGCTGTTCGCTTAATAAGAAACAGACATGTCCCAAGTTTAATGTTATTTACCCACCTGACTAAAGTATAACACTGATTTGGCACCTATGTTCAGTTGAACTAGAAAACGACTTGCTAATCTGTTTAGGTGTTTGGAGTAATTGGGTCTAGTGCCAGTGAGGGGATTTCCTTGACTGTTGAAAGTCTCTGCAAGTAGTCCATTCCCAGCTCCTTGGTATAATTACTCTGACAGAGCTGTGGCCACAGGGCCTGTGAGCAGGGCTGCTTTTTAAACTGTAAATTATGAAGGATTAGCATTTATGAATTTTAAATCAGGACTGTGGTAGGAGACACTAAAGCTGCTTAGTGATTGCAAATGGTAGCGTCTAAGCAGGCGGCTCTACACCCCTCACTCTCCAAGCTGTTCACTATGTGTATATGTGAGGCTGTTTACAGTATTCAAATGTGGCTCCACATAAACACAAAATGCTCAGATTGGACTCCCACTATTTCCTTAAAGCGTATAAGGATCTGACATCTTAACATCGGCCCAATCCCAGCCTGTGACTTTGTGTGCATGTGTGTTGTGTGTGTGAAGGAAAGTGTGGGTGTGTTTGCCAGCTCATGCGGGGTGCATCTCAACTGTCACTCCTTCGCAGGCTGGGGATCTGCTCCTCACTGGTGTGTCACACTATGCAGAATATCCAATGGATGATTATGTTAATGTGGGACTTGATCCATGTTAAATTATGCATAATGGATTGATGTGGCACAGTCATCACTTAGACAGATATCAGCACTAAAAAGAGTGACACAGCATAATATTCTTTGTTTCTACTGTTAAGCAGTAAATGATAAGTTCAGGATGTCATACACAGTGTGTGTGTGTGTTCGGTTTAGCTGTGTGTCCTGGTCAGTTTGTGTTTATGCATATGTGCATCCACCTGCCTGTGAGGTGACCTTGCTTTGTTTCAGAGTTACTGTACACTCATCATGCTTTTCAGTCAAGGTGTGAGTCCATGATTGGCATGTAGTGATAGTCAGCAGTGGAATAGACACTGCCAGAGGCCTCATATCGCACCTCTAGGAGCTGTCTGCACCAGGGTCACTGAGCCGTGACCTCAAGCCTGCGGTGTTAACTGATTTAGCCCGGTGGCAATAGCACCCATGAGCCGATGAACCCCAGAGTACAGGACAACACCATCTCCTCGCCACACTTTCGCAGCCACTCTTCTCCAAAAAAGAATAAAAAAACATTCTGATACCTTCAAACATAACACTGTTGCTCATGTTCCTGGTCTGTTTTACTGAACCATTTTTGTCACCTGTCCCCAAAACAGCCCAGGAGAGCTCCTTCCTGAAGGGAGCCCCAAATATTCTGGAAGTTTAAAAGACACCCTAAAGTGCCCTAAATTAACCTCCAGAGACCTCCACAAACAGCAGGAGCTCTGTGACCAAGCTGATATACTGTGCAATACTCTATGTTAACCTGGTTTTGCTGACAGTTATTTAGCAAATAGAAGAACTTATTAACAAAGAGATTGACATGTTCACTGACACCATGGAAATCGTAAGTGCTGCACTAAAGTTTTTGTCTTAGATCTCAAACTAAACTAACATCTCTTGACACAGTGACACTACATAACTAATCATGGCTGTACCTTTTAATATGCCACCCAGTTTGTTACAACACTTTATGCTTTATTTAGTTTAAATGAATTAGAAATAGTTTGTTTAAAAAATCACTTCTTATTTCCAGTTGTTTTCAGGGTTCATTTTTGAGAACAACAAAGTTTGATTTGATCACACAGTACATACAGTATTCTTCATCTGTTAGTAATTAATGACAACAAGGGAGCATAAGTTTCTCTTTGTGTTCATCCCTCGATGCAATGATATACAGCACTTCTGGTCTCTGTCAGGCCCACGGTGCATAAAGAAGCGCACTGAACATAGACCTAAGTAATGTACAGAAGTAGACTACAGTAAGTAAGCAACCACAGCTTGTCAGTGATGTCCTCAAAAGTAAATGACAAGACAGGTCATTTGTCATTTAACAATTATTTATCAAAATATGCTGTAATTTTTCTGATGGGAAAAATCTCTGTCAGTATTTCCTCTCCACTATACTCGTGAGCTACTCTCAGCAACCCTCTTAAATTGTCCTTCAAAGAATATCTGTAGAGAACCTGTCTTGGCAGCATTTGGTGAACTCATTGTGTCATGATGCTCTGTTTCAATCTAAGATGTTTGCCTTAAATTTTAAGCAACCCACCTCCACAAGGACACATCACAGAACATTTTTTATGAAATCTCAAGTGTTGGTTTTGCAGCTTTACCCAGACAAAGGATCTTCTCCTACACTTTGAAGCATAAATGGTCACATCTTATTGATTTTATTTCAAGGCAGATTGCATTGGTTGCCGTGAATATGGCGGACAGATCCAGCTGGTTGTGCGTTCTCGAGGACAAAGTGAAGAGACAGACAGGGTGCTGAGGCTGGGTGTGCCACAGCAGGGTACCAGGCTTCATTACACCAACTAAGAGACTACTGGCGTGACACAACCCTGACCGAAACCCCACGCTCTCCATCCTTTATTTACCCCAAATTAAACTGAGAGCTTTTTAATTATTTATCAATACAATGCACTCATCATGGATCAATCAGTGTGAATGGTTTTTAAACATAATGAAGGAGCCTGCTCCAATGGACCTGTGATAATTGATCGTGATCTTTGCCATTGTGCCCTAAGTAAAAATCAGCTGTGATGACAGCAGTGTTGGTAATTTAGGGAATGGGCAAGGATGAAGTGGAGCACCCCAGGAGCTCTCCTCTGCCTGAACACAAGTGCGCTTCAGTGAAGGCAAACAGTGCCTGTGCTGAGAGGCCATCTCATCCTTAGCCATTAATCAAGCTCTTAAACAGGACACCTCATCTTATCATCACATCACACCATACTCACCAAAGAGGGCAGGCTCTTCCTGAGGCCAGAAGCACCACACACCTCCTCAGAGAACACTTCTCAGAGCAAATTACACTGGTCCTCACCACTCCCAGGGTTTAGTAAAGCTTGATTCATTGTGCTTCAAAGGCCTCAGAATGAACCTAAGCAACCTTAACTTTCCTTCTCTGCCTCCATATTTCTCTCTGGGTGCATCATGTCAAGCAGAGTGAGAAACTATTCCATCTGGAATTATTAGCCAGAGACACACAATGCAATCTAATTTCATACCACCACATTCAATCACTATGAATTCACTGTCACAGTGGCAGTAAATACAACATGGGCTGCAGGTATTTCAAAATGAATTAATGCTCCGAGATGAATTTCTGTACCAGAATTTTATGAAATTAGAAAAATATCACCTGTCGTTCACTTACATTTCTGTCCATTCAAGAGCTGCGAGTAAACACTCTGATATTGAATTCAGAAGATTGTTTGTGAGGGAACAAGCCAACATAAAGCAGGACAGTATAATGAGATTCTTATTTCATCCTTTTTTTTCCTGGTGGGGGTGGAATTGGATTATAGGGGACTTATTTGTATGTGATATTGAGCACTGCAAAATAAATTCACACCTATTCAAATTGAAATCAGACCTAGGTGCATCAGATAATCCTTTTTAAGATAGTATGAACTGACAGTCCAAGCCCACACACAAGAAGGGAATGATCCATCCCTAACAAAACAGATATATAGCCTACCTTGCCAAAAGCATTCCAAGATTTTTTTCCACAAATGTTTACGAGTGTGCGCTTCATTTTTTTTCTCCTAGAGGCATAAACAGTTGCATCCATATTCATAAGGAATTTGAGCCTGTCTCCCAATCATCATGTCACAAAGAGTCTTAGCAAAAGTGCCTTCCCAATAGCTCACTTTGTCGCTGGATCAGGAAACCTGATTTTGTTTTGAAACCCACAGTCTTTTGAGACGTCAGGCTGTATCAGTGAAGAAGCCCATGATGGCTGCAGTTATACAGCATGGCGGCTCCAGCTGCTCATGAATCTTTTTGAAATGGTTTATATCTGAGGGACTGTTGAGACGTAAGCCTGAAAGAAGGACAAGGTTTAGTGTGAAGATGAGCGGTGGGTAGCTGCAGCGAGGATGTGATGTGCTGGTGGTGGTGTCAGTGGTTATGGTGAGACTGTGAGAGGCTCTAATGTGAGAAGGGATGAAGCAGTGAAAGAGAGGGTGGTGCTGGTGTTGGTGGTGAGCGGGTGGGTGTAATGCAAACTTGACATGAACCCAAACTAGATGTGAGCTTCAGACACATTTCTCCTGATGCTGCTGGCATTCATATGAGCAGCTTAGTGCTTTATCTCCCCACTGGCTGGAAGCAAGTGCGCCTGCATGATGTCCACTCCGGGGCCATGTGTACTATAAGTCTGGGGGTCAGGTGGTGTGAGGCTGTGTCTGCTGCACTGAGCTCTGAGCTAATGAAGACTCTTGCAGTGTGTAGTTCTTTTTTCATCTCCACCCTCTGTGTCCTGCTGGATCCCATACAGATATAACAACAGAGTGGTACAGAGAGCAAGTGTGGACATATTATGAAGGCCAGGCCTTTTATGATAAAGTCACCTTCCTGTTTCTTGTTCTTCTGTGCCAGACCTTTTAACATTATGCAGTGTGTTGAACTTTTGTAGACCAGCCCAACACCTATTATTTGTCCACAAAGAGTAGGTCTATAGATAGATGCAGAAGGATGTTGTCCGAGAGTTTAAATGTCACAGCCCTCGCCCTTACTAATATTTCAGTTTTTATGTGTCTATTACAGGTCCTTCCAGTTCTCCACCTAAAGCTGTCTTCCTTTTCCTCCATTTTTTCTGTCTCTGTCTCTCTGTGTAAATGTTTCTTTCACCAACAGAGTTTGCTTAAATTGCATTGTGCATGAAACATAAACATATATTTTTATCTCATTCTCATGTCAGCAATTTTTTTTGCAAACACAAAATTTTTATTCTGAAACTGCCAAAGTACAATATGTTATTTTTTATAATTGTATGGCCACTCAAAGCACCTGGTTATGT
>NW_018127884.1:5032047-5057400 GCF_001952655.1 Monopterus albus
GGGATGATTCCACTTCTTGGGAAATATGCTTAGTCATTTTATTATAGAAGGTGAATCCCAATTTCCCTAATTGCATCCACATTTCCCTCACTTCCATGTTTTCCTTCTATCTTAGTCCTACCCACATAATATGCAAAGACAAATTGCAAGGAAAGAGGAAGGATGAATAATGTTTTAACTGACATAAGTTGTCCTTTCCTTGAGCCTTCATGTGAACTGTCCAATCACAAGAGGATTTTCGACAAAGGGGCGTGTCAATTCATAACAGACTTCTGCATGTATTCTCAGTTATAGCTCCTCCAGGCAGCCTCCTTGGTCCTCACTCCTCAGAGCAGTAATAATACAGTGCAGATGCTACGCATCAAGCCACATTTCTTCTCTTTGCTTGGTGAGGATAGGGTTCAGGGATGCTTTGTGTTAATGGTAGATTAGGTCTGGAAAATGATGTTTCTTATTGTGAGGCTCTGAAGACTTATGACAGCATGGACTGACACCTCACCCCATGGGGCCAAATAATGGGTAAACATCATTTAACTCCTATACTGAGCTTCCATATGAATGCTCTCCCATTCTTTGGCACATTTAACTGTGTATCATTGACTGTTTTTGAGATGTCGTTCATCATGGAAGAACAATTTCCGGGTCGAGTGAGGATCAACAACCAAGAAACGGTAAAATAAGGGCAGTGGGATTCACCTATGAAAAGATTGATGCCACACTTGAGCCTATATGCTAAATGAGAAGCTACAGAGCCAACAGCCAGTTAGCATAATGACTTGTATATTTATATACCTCTGGACAGAGACAGACTAGCTGTTTGCTTCTTTTTCCTGTCCTGGCCACGGCTTCATATTTAAACACACAAATAAGTATCTTTCTCAAAACGTTGAACTGTTCCTTTAGGGAAGAAAAACCAAATGATATGCTATGAAAGAGAAACCGAAAGATGGAAAGAAAGGGAGAGAATGAGTTCATCACATCAATCATGGAGCGACAACTGTAATCCTCTAGAGTCCTTTCTGAAAACCTGTTCCATCTCCAAGTGTGAAGTAGCTAACAAACACTTTGAGGAGCCCAAACTGACAGAGAAAAACTTATTTGGGTCGTAATGAGTGACCTTTCCATGAAACAGCAAACATGCATTTTTATGCCAAGCCACAAATAGTTGAGCTACATAACAATTAAGGTAACCTTTCTGTTTGAATAAGAGGCAATTGCTCAGAGAAATGAATATAACATGAATGATAAATTATTTTTGTAACCTAGTGCACAGACGGTGAAGAATAAGGAACAATGAAGTGGGGGAGGGAGAAGTAGTGCCTTGTCTCAATTGTAAATCCCAGTTATAATGCCTCGTTAAAAAGATTTGGGAAGGCGAAACAGAAGCAGACACAGTCTCTCTTTCTTAAAGGTAGACAGGTCTCAGTGGGATTCATTAATGTGTGTCCCAGTGGTAGTCTTCCTCTTACAGCACAATCGCCTGGGTTAGCACCAATCCTGAAATTACACCTAATTGGACAATTACTCAAACTCAGAAACCTCCTGCAATAAGCCAACAAGGCCCCTAATAAACACCTTGTCTTCTAATAAAAACAAGAAAGTCATTTGCGTCACCCAAGAGGCCCAATTTTTTATTTTTTTATCTGTGCTAAATTTATTTTTTTAGAATAATTGCATGTGCTGAGTGAGAATATTAAAAAGGTAGCTGAGAAAGGGAAAAGAAGGTGTGTGTGTGTGTGAGGGAGAGAAAGAAAGACAGCAGCGCAAACCCTACCTTAGGCTTAGTGTTGTAGTCTGCTCTCCTGGGGGAGAGCTCATTTGTTCCACAGATAAGCTCACTGCACACTGCACTACTGTAATATTATTGCTGTCATGCCATAATGAAATAATTACTGTTTTGTCTTTCTTTCGACCAACCAAGCCCACCCTCTTCCCTCTGCTTTGGCCCCTCCCCCACCCCATTGGTCAAAGACATATTTTCTTCACATGTGAAGAATTAATTAAAGAATGACAGTGAAAATAGGTTTCTTCCCACTTTGTCCTATACCTACAGTATTTAGGTCAGTTATACAGGCTGATGGACTTTTATACTTCTCTGAAGTTAAAGAGATAGTTAAACATTTTGGAAAATATTAGCTTATTCACTTTCGTACAGAAAATAAGATGAAAACATTGACAAATGAAATAGCTAGCCTGTCCAAAGGTAAGAACTCTACTTATTCTCTGCTGTTTGTTTGACAATCTCACAGTGACAAATAGGCTCCAATAATCGAGTCCAGCTCATAACCCCCCTGTGAAACCATGTGCCATTTTTACATTTCAGTTAATGTACAGTAAAGCATGGCTCGAGCCACATATCTTCGTCCAAACCCGACCTATGCCCAGGAGTGTGGCGTCCAGGACCTGATCTCTAGCCAACAAGCTTATACTATATAATTTCCGAACCCGACCTGGGCTCTACACAGTTGAGTTTGTACAGTGTTTTTCCCTTTATCAATAAATGAAGCAGACATTTGAATCCTCCAGCCATCTAGTCTGAAGTTTGACCCACATGCCCGAACTGACCCAGACCCAAACATAATTTCTGTCCAAACCTGACACGAACCCTGAGGTACTGATGGGTCCTGTTGGGTTTGCTTTGGGTATCCACACTCTAATGTACAGATAAAACAAATATATATATAATATGTTAATTTATGAATTTACTGTGATGTTTTTTTTTTACCTTTTGAAAGAGCCAGACTATTTGTAGTTTGTATTGCTCTTCTGATTTAATTTTGAAGACAGAAAATAAGCGTATTTCCCAAAATGTCAAGCTACTCATTCAGTTTTGTTGCAACATTGACACCTGTGGTACTTTTTTGAGAAGAGGGGTTTCATGGTTGAATACATTTCTATAAATCTGATAATTTCACATCACTGTATTTCTCTGAGGTTAGGGTTGACATAAAAGTAAAGTTTTCTGTGGCTGAGTGCGACCTTCACACTTGGCTTATGAGCCTCTTATTCACAGTTGAACCTGTCTGTCCCCACTGTGGCTTGTGCGTCACTCTAGAAAGTTAGCAACCATTTTTACATTTAGCTTTTATCATTTAACACAAAGATGAGTAAATAATCATACAGCTGTTTAACCTCACAACCAGATACTGTGGTCTAACACCTCCACTGTTAAGGGTTCAACAAAATGCCACTCTCCTGCCATAGCTGCTGAAGAAAAAAAAAAAGGGGGGATGACAGGAAGCAAGGATGAGAAGCCACAAGAGGTGGACATTGACAAATGGTGTGGAAAAAACAACATGGGCAGCCATCTGAGGGGAAGACAAGAGTAATACTCACAAATAATTAACTGGGTAAATATTGGGGAGCGGACTGACTAATTACTTCACACGTCTCACTGCGCTCTCATTATTGTTGCTGCTGCAGTTAACCCTTTCCCACAAGGCGTGGCTGTGCAATAGTCTTGAATCCTATTCTTTAAGTAGTTTTAATTACTCTTCATCTATTCATGCAGGTATGAAAAACAGAGGAAGACACAGGAGAGAAAATAAGATCACAAACTGTGTATGAGTTATAAAAATGCCAATCATGTAACCCATGCAGGCACAGTGAGAACATGCAAAGTCCACATAGAAAGGCATTGGGTCAGCCAGGGCTCAAACCTGGAACCTTCCTGCTGTGAGGCGACAGCACTATTTTCTTGAAGAAGTTCCACACATAACTTTTTGATGGCTGTAGTCTCTGCATGTTTCTGCTGCTTGTATTTAGCAAAATGATATACTGACCTTGTTATCATGTTATTTCCAGGCACCAGAAAAAGCAAGGGAAAACAGTGGCTCTTTGTTTTTAAAGACAAAACCATAGTCACATGAAATATTTGGTTTTTTTTTTTAACTTAACGACTATTTGAATATTTGAAAATCATTGCCCATCTCTAGAAGTAACTGAGTATCGGGCCTGAGAGCCAGTCTGTAAATAGGATGAGAGAGTTAGAGTAGAGCAGTTCTGACCAGTGAAAAAGCAAGAGCCCTCCACCATGCCTACCTGCAGTGTAGGTTGTGCATAATGAAAGAGATGGAAGTGGTATAATTAGCTATGTGTTGGCAAAACATCACCATTACAACATGCTGGGCACAAGGATGCAGAGAAGTACTGTGGAGTGTGCTGCAGGAGTGGTTTGACAAGTTTCTCTGGATATTTTTCCACCATAAAAACTAGTCACTGGGAATTCATGGTATGAATTTAAGAAGACTGCATCTGCCATCATCTCTGAAGGACAAAACTGAAAACCGCTTTCCCAGCTTACATGGGGGTATGTTTGATACTCAAAAGGTAGAACTTGTGTGGAGTGTTGCTTTAAGATCATAGGGTGGGGATATGAGTTGTTTGTGCCTCAGTACTGGTTCATCTTACATTGGAGTCCCAGCCGACAGTCTTCAGGTAAACTGGTGAATCTGCTCACACAAGGACGTTTCTCCAATAATCTGCAAGGCGGTGGTTAATGACAGCAGCTGTGAGGCAGGCATGCACCACTTCCAAGCTGATTTAAGTTTAACGAGCCACTCTGGAGTGCTATTGATTCAAATCTATATTTGACAGGATTCACTGTGAGCATATATTAAATGGATAAGAATACCTCTTGGACACTCAGAGAACATTGCCAAATGGAAGAGAAGGCATTAAGCAAAGATAGGGTGTCTTTTGTTGAATGATCAGAACTATGCCAGAGTGGAGTGTGTGGATGGATGTATGGATGGTGTACTGTATGGATGAAGCTCCAGGTTATACCGTGTTTTTGACAAGTAAACACAGTGAACAAGTATTATTATACTTCTCTAAACTGCTGTGTTTTGAAAGTGTAAATAAAGTGCTAAGATTTTAATTATGCTCACTATTATGGTAAAGAGAGGTGTAAGGTAAAATCATAGAATGAGTTGTTACATTGATGAACATACAGTAGTACGTATGTCCATTCTAGAAGTAACTGAGTATCGGGCCTGAGAGCCAGTCTGTAAATAGGATGAGAGAGTTAGAGTAGAGCAGTTCTGACCAGTGAAAAAGCAAGAGCCCTCCACCATGCCTACCTGCAGTGTAGGTTGTGCATAATGAAAGAGATGGAAGTGGTATAATTAGCTATGTGTTGGCAAAACATCACCATTACAACATGCTGGGCACAAGGATGCAGAGAAGTACTGTGGAGTGTGCTGCAGGAGTGGTTTGACAAGTTTCTCTGGATATTTTTCCACCATAAAAACTAGTCACTGGGAATTCATGGTATGAATTTAAGAAGACTGCATCTGCCATCATCTCTGAAGGACAAAACTGAAAACCGCTTTCCCAGCTTACATGGGGGTATGTTTGATACTCAAAAGGTAGAACTTGTGTGGAGTGTTGCTTTAAGATCATAGGGTGGGGATATGAGTTGTTTGTGCCTCAGTACTGGTTCATCTTACATTGGAGTCCCAGCCGACAGTCTTCAGGTAAACTGGTGAATCTGCTCACACAAGGACGTTTCTCCAATAATCTGCAAGGCGGTGGTTAATGACAGCAGCTGTGAGGCAGGCATGCACCACTTCCAAGCTGATTTAAGTTTAACGAGCCACTCTGGAGTGCTATTGATTCAAATCTATATTTGACAGGATTCACTGTGAGCATATATTAAATGGATAAGAATACCTCTTGGACACTCAGAGAACATTGCCAAATGGAAGAGAAGGCATTAAGCAAAGATAGGGTGTCTTTTGTTGAATGATCAGAACTATGCCAGAGTGGAGTGTGTGGATGGATGTATGGATGGTGTACTGTATGGATGAAGCTCCAGGTTATATCGTGTTTTTGACAAGTAAACACAGTGAACAAGTATTATTATACTTCTCTAAACTGCCGTGTTTTGAAAGTGTAAATAAAGTGCTAAGATTTTAATTATGCTCACTATTATGGTAAAGAGAGGTGTAAGGTAAAATCATAGAATGAGTTGTTACATTGATGAACATACAGTAGTACGTATGTCCATTTTTGTTCCAGGGGCTTCTTCTTGTTATTGTTCTCTGGTCTAGTGCTTTGGTGTTAACACAGTTCAAAAAAGGATTAATGGTGTTTTGGAACTTAACTCTTAAAGTAGATTATTGATGATAAAATGATCAAATGTTTTTAAGCATGCTGATGCGAAGTGTACATGGCAGAACAATTTTTATATAAAGTAAGCCAGTTTAGATCAACCTGTTACTCTCAAACTAGGTGCCATTCAGGGAAATAGTATGGAATGTATTCTTTTAAGGAAAGTGGTGTTGAAGAAACAACTTCATCATATCAAGCTTCCCAAGGATAACTATTTATATTTTTTTCTACTTCACAGTTAACAAGGAAAGCTTCACTGTGATTATATAAATAGCACAAATTTTAGGTATGCACTTATAAAAATTGCATAGATGGGGCCAGTAATGTAAGGAGTATTGAACAGTACGTGAATCATAACCCAAGTAAAACAAGAGAAACTCTCAACCTGCTGCATTTCTGCATGACCAGAGCTCAATAATCCCCATGACTGAGCAAGGCAGAGGGGAGAACAGCGGTAATTTTCTGTTCTGTAGCCTTGCTTTTATGATCTTTAAACAAATCTTTCTTTTTCTTCGCGGTAAGCTGTGTGAAATGAAATTAAAAATGCCTGCTTTATTATATGCATTTTTGAAGTGAGGATAACAAATGTTTTCAAAATCCACCATGAGTTGGAATCTGTTTTCCCCACCAACCCAACTGACAGCTTCCTAATGCTGCCACATTAAAGTGGTTTTCTAGCGTGTGTGATGCAGCTTTAACTAGGTCCCAGAGGCATTGTTAGTTATCATTGCCTACTGCTGGAGTGAGCCCCGGTGAAAGCAATTTTAGCTTTCCTCCCAATCAGTGGTGCAACATGAGAGATGGCCAAGGAGAACAAACGGCCCGGCTCACCACTTCCTACCACCGATCTTATCTGAAATGCCGCTGCTGTCCCGAAAGGGCCTACTAACGCAGCAACCCACCCCGTCCCTTAAAAAGACATGAGATGGTTGGCCCCAGGCCCTCCCAATTCATGCAGATATCCGTAAATTAGACTCATAGAGACAGACCAAAACATCCTCTGAGGGTATTAGACATGAGCACTTACGCCGCGAAACATGTGAGAGGCTTCCCAGGAGTGCACAGGGTATGATCAAAATACATGAAAATTCCATCATGAAGTCCCACCACAGCCAGGGGTTTACATGTTTCTATTTTGGCTTGTTGTGCATGTTCTGCTACACCATCAGTACGCTCATACCTACAGGCAAGGTAAATTCAAATCAAAAACAATAATTTTTCTACCTGCTGCCTGTGATGTATTTATTTCTTGTGAAGGGAAAAATGTTTTCCAAGAAGACAGCATTGCCATTAGCATGGCGTGAGTGGTTTAAAGAGCACAAGTGCTGTTTTAAAAGTTGTTTTTATAATGTCCTGAAAAGATGCGTTTTTAGATGGATGGCCCCAGTGATTCCTCATAATCATTATGTTCGTGGCAATTAACTCTTGTAATGTTATTGCTAATGTACCAAAACAACTGAAGAAGAAAGCATTTTCCTTCACTGTGAAGAGAGGGGGAGAGAGTTTTAAAGCTGTGCATGTACATACTGTGCATGTATAAGTATTGTTTGTGTTTTTGGCTGTGAGTGAGTGAGTGAGAGAGAGACGCCACTGTCAAAACAACCAATTTCTGTGGTTCTCTGAACTGAATCCAAATGTGAAGGAATCAATTAATCTTGGTGAGGACAGTTCTTCATGTATTTTATCCACCAGCAGGCAGGTAGGCAACAAACAGACCAGTGCTGATGTCCTGAACACCACCTGTGTTTTTGTTTTTCTTTTTCTTATTTTTTTTATTTTACAACAAACTGTTTTATACTTTACATTACAGACAATCATCACATAAGTGCAGATGGATTTTGAGCCCAAGCAGCCACTTGCATTATCACAGCATTGGAGGTATAGGTGAGCTCCTGTGGGTTGGTGCAGTGCTGGTGTTAGGTACAGGTCAGATGTCAGAGCTTGACATGAAGAGTTACTGAACCTTTGTGATTATTGCTGGTCTTCCACTTCCTATCTTCTAGAGCAGTAGCTAATACGTTGTTTGTTTTTAAGCATGTTTATTGCTCTCTGCACGTGACAAACTCCAAACATCAAGTGATTTTTTTTTATGTGTAATGTAAAGTAAGAAATGAGCTACAACATGAAAGCGCCACCTTAATATAATAATCTGTGCTCTACACATGTTGACAATGATAGAAACAAAACCACTTTGGTGTCTTCATGGTGAATAAAACTGTAATTACTTCTCCCTCACTCGCTGTAGCTTTTATAGGCCTTCTTCTCCTCTCCTTCATTTCTCTACTTCCTTTTTTCAGAGTGCTGGTGATTTCACTAATATCAGATGTCAGATAGCCCAGGTGGAGGAAAAAGAGAGAGGTCTAAGAGACAGGCTGAGTTATGTGGCTGTCTGCGGTCTTATTACCAGTGCACTGCCTACAGGCAGCTTGCCCATTAGAGAATACACTGACCATTGCTCATACATTAACCCAACTAAAACAGCTGATCAATACTGGATATTTGGTGAATTCTCTCCAATAAGGAATCACTACATGCCACTGATCATGTGACACATCCTGTAGCTCCTCCTATACATGTGTTGTTTTTTTTTACCACATAGCACCGAGGCAGTCAGCAGCACACTGTTTTTTATTTACTACTTTTTTGTTTTATTTAGGAAGAACTGTTAAAAACTCTTTAATAGCTGTTAGTGTACTCTCTGTATATATTGCTGATTTCATGCATCAGAAAATAATCATTTCTTGGCACAGTGGGTCACAATTGAGTTTGTGGAGGTTGATGATTAAGATAAAAACACATTGTGTTGTTACTGAGGTAAGTGACCTGCCGCTCTGTTCAGATAAAACTCTAATTAATCGTGGCTGAATTGCAGTAATGTAAAATAAAGATAATTACTAAATCACCAGGCTACATTGCTTTGATAGATTTTTGTTACTCAGTGTTATTGCTGCAAGGAATAAGAAATTAAATGGATTATATCACAGCATTTTCAGATGGATTACAACTGCTTTTAAATAACCGCAAGAGCAATTTCATCAGCCCTGCAATTCGAGAAGCCACTGACAGGCACTGCATGATTCAAATTGAACTTGCTCTCATCATTTTAATAAAGCGCTTCAGTCTTCACCCCCAGCAGGCACACACATAAGCACACACACACAGAGAAACATACAATTCAAATTGCACACACCATAGACTCTATTTAATCTGGAAAAATAGACACACATTTATTAAATCTGCTGCTCATGGTTTCAAAATGTGGTTAAATACTTTGAATGATTCCATGAAAAGTGTGAAAAAAAGTATAGATTATTGGTTAAAATCCAGCATCTGAGTATTATTAATCTTTTTTTGGGCTTCCAGAGAGGTTTAAGTGAGACTCTTGTGAGAGAATTTGTAGACAGACATCTTCAATAAACATGGCCGTATGAGGAGAGAGATGTCACAGGAATTGTGTTTTATTTGCTGTGTTTGAAGTTTAGGGTTTCAAAACAGTAAATAGTGGACAAGTAATCAAAGGCATGCGATGAGAGATTTCACGGGTGGTTATCTCTAGGTCCTTGCTGCCATTTCTGTGTGTGCTGGGAGATTGTAGAAAACTCGGTGTGCCAAGCTCCCAGGGCTGCTGCAGTGACTGCTCTCCTTTAAAACCATGCTGGCACAGAGCCCCCTATCGAAGCCAAGGCCTGACTCTGTAAGCATTCATTATGGCATCCATTAGAATAAACATCTCAACCTCCCCCAAGACCAGCTCCCTCGCTTTTAAGTGCCGTTTGACAAGGCTGCATCCAAGCTGCAAAATGAAAACAGTGCCCACATTTTATTGCATTTATTTATTCATTTCTGTATTTAGACCTTCTTCAGACGGAGTTCTCCTGCAGTTTTTACATGAAGAGCTTTTAAATGTTTGTCTCCAAGTGCAGTCTCTGTGGAATACTGACAGTACTGTCAACAGGGAGTGGAAGACGGCCCATTTGTTAATCTGTGCTCATTTTAAGTACAATGAAAGGAAAGAATAAGGTGTGTTTGTGACAACACTTAAAGATATTATATGAATTACACAGTATTTAAACTATCTCAGGAAATATGAGAGTGCAAAACAAACAGTTTAGTTAAACTAAAATGAAATGATTTTAAATTCAGTCAAGGATCCAAGCAGTCTTTGTTTTATCTGAAAGACACATTAAGAGACTAAGCTCAATCAGGGTGGGCTACATGATGCAGTTCACATATTGAATCGATAAATGCAGGCTAATGCCACCAGCGTGGGAAGGAGCGTGCTGCCTAGTGGGGGCTGCAGGTGCTAGCATCTCGTAATCAGCAATAAAAAGTTCAGAAAAACTCATTTAAAAAAACACATTTGTTTAAATTGTGGAATATGGTTACGGAAAGTTTTAAATTATTTATTTAGAAAATGATTTGTTGAGAAAACTCCTCCCCCTCAGAAAGCTTTTTAGTCCACAGTTAGCAAAGGAACAATGGTAGGCTAAGCAACATCAAGCGACAAATATCCTTTTTTTTTCTTCAAGTAATTACTATTTTTGAGAAGATAAAATATTAGTGTTTACCTTTACTGAGAAGATAGAGGAAAGCCCCACTGATAATGCTGAAGCCAACGTAGTTACAACAGCTAATGTTAACACTAACGTTTGCAACATCACCACAGCAGAGCTAGTCGCTGCAAGAGAGAGAGTCTCTGGGAATCAACAGGCTGCTGCCTCTGCCCCTGAGGTTGGAACTACTGGGGCTCATAGGAGCTGGGGATGAGGAGGCTGTCAAGCCTTCACATGTAAGCCATGAAGGCATTTTATCATGCTGTGAGTTCATCTAATATAGTTTGTTTGATTCTGAGGAGCTAAATGTTGTGAAGGAGACTGTGGATCATAACCAGGATCACATTTATGCCGTAACATTGCGCTAATACAAATGTTTTCCAAAACTTAAAGCAGCCCCCGCTCTATTGAAAATACGTTTCTGCACACATGGCTAATCGTAAATGCTTCACAAAACCTTGTGAAAGATGCTGCCAGTTTAGAAAAATCAGAAATAATTGTGTTCAATGTGTTCTGTTACTGTTGATACACTTTAAATACAAGAGATATTCATACTGAATATGCTACAATAGTTTGTGCCACAAGACTGTAAGCTAAAAAAGAGAAAACTTTCTGCTTTGGGTTTGGATTAACACTGAGTCCACAGCTATGTTGTTTACCATATCGTTAAATATAGATCAGCATAGGAGCTCCAGTTTTTAAATAAAATTTTAAATCCAAAAAGAGAGCATCACAATAATAGAGTGTCCTCTATGTGAGAAATTTGTCTCTTCCTCTTCTGCAACAGCTCTTCAGCCAACAAACCTTGTTTGGATTGAAAAAAAAACAACAACAGCAAAAGAGAACACTGAAACAAAACACCAGGCATTATCATCACCATTATTGACAACAGCAACAGCGGCAATAACAACAACAAAGGGCATCCTGGGATATCAAGTCACATTTGTTTTCCTATTTGCCATATGAAACATACAGTAATAAGGCTGCCTTTCCACTTTCATTTGAAGTGCCAGGGTTGTCAGCGGGCCATGGACAGGAGGGTTTCATCAGCTCGCTTTTTACACAGCCAACTTCGCTCTCAACCTAACTGGGGCAACAGGCCTGACACTTTGCATCGGAGTTCCAAGTCTCACACAAATGAAATGCAGATGATTGGTAAAATGATATGATACACAAAAGCAAGTGTCATCAGGCTGTCATGTTTGCCTTGTTCCCCCATGGTGTGCACCCACGTCATCTTTCTCCCCTACACTATCCCTGCCTCTATCCCTCCATCCCTCCCTCCACATGCATTCCAGGGACACCGGCCGTCCGGCTAGCTGACAGGCAGAGGGAGAGATAAACTGGATTGGGCTGCATATACCCCTTAATGCAGGCGGAGAAATAAAGAGAGCAGTAGTCAACATCTCATAAGTAAATCTCCTTAAAAGAGCATGTGAAGCAGACGCCAAGACAGTGACTATAAAACTTTAAAAAGAGTGTCACTGGGGTCGAGAGAGTAAGAAAGCCATGCTGTGTTAGTGTGTGAGGAAGACAGAGAATGGAGAGATCAGTAATGGTGTGGGTCACGGATTGTGAGACGATCTTCCCTTCCCAGATATTTACATGTTAGGGACTTAAAGCTGATATTCTTTAATGATAGCAACTCAGCAGTGTGTGAGTAGTTCTGCCTTGATGCCGCCATGCTCTATTTATAAATAAATGTCATTTTCTAATTAAGTACACAATGCTGCAGCACTGAGGGATAGGAGTAGTATTATATCATAGTGTAGGTAGCCTTCTTCTTCTCCTTTGGAAATTCTAAACAATGCCGATAGTTTGTTTGAATACAAGTTAATTTCCGTTAGACGTTTTAATTAATCTGAGGTCTGCAACACAACCAGTCAAAAGTTTGGACACGCTCACCCAAGTTGTGTCTAAACCTTTGACTGGTAGTGAAAATCTCACAGCTTATTGCTCTCTCTTTGTAGATTTTTATATATTTGGTTTCTTTTTAATACAGTTTTTCTGATAATTATACAAGTAATTAATTAAAACAACATCTCAAGCTGTTCTGTCTTTATTTATGTGCTCCTCTATCGTTCCCCTCAGCAAACAATAGGGGGAGCAGTAAGAAATAAACAAACTAGTTTCTTGGAAATTAAGCAAATTGGATTATTTGCTGCTTGGATGCAGTAGAATGATGTTCCTCCTCTTCAAATTTACAAGTAAAGTACCTAATAATACCAAGCAATTAGGAAGGACTGCCACTACACAACAGGGACTGGAGTGATTGCTAATGTGGATTAGACTGCATTATCCAACCGGTGGAAGGAGAGGGTACGACAGTGAAAGGTGGTGTTATACAAGCACCAAGGACAATGCCTTAAATGCCACACTTCAGCAGCGAGAAGGGATTTGTCTCTAATTAATTTCCAGAGATTTCTGTCATCCATTTTTCTGAAGGCCAGCCTGATGGAAACTCAACAGTGGAGTGCCCTCCAGTAGTTAAAACCATGGACATAAAATATCATTAAAATATATCAAGTATCTTGTGCTTCCTGTACTCTCCCACTACATATAGAAGGGCTACTTCTTTGTCAGTTATAAAACACTTGAAAGTTGAGGCTTGAAGATTCACTTACAGGATAAAGATAGGAACAAATTTAATGTCTGTACATGAATATGCAGACTTTTTATAGGTGAAGTCGATTACAGTGAATTCAGCTGGCATAATCTCTTTCATCTGGTTATTAATGCAACAGTTAATATACATTTTGCTTATTTATTTTGCACAATAGAACCAACTTAAGGACATTTTAAGGGACTATCTTGAGCATTTTCTCTCTGTTTCCTAAACTTTGCACCACAAATGTGTTCTTCTTTCATCAGAAAAATAGCTGCAGGACAGTTTATCTGCGCTCTGCCATCTGACGAAAGGGTTTAGTGACGACGAGGGATGTGGTTCTGGATGACAGATTTTAATTACAGGAACACAGGCCAGTGACACTCGAATGACCAGTTGCAGCTTACCATCAGCCAATCACCGCTGATAACCAGATGATGAGTGCAGAGCGACCAATTAGCTGTGAAAGGGCAGCAGTGCCACATCAGCTATAGTGCTGCTATGCTGCATGATCTTCACTGCAATGTAGGTGCAGATCTCAAAAGACAGACTTCACAAGTCATGTCACAGTGGCTAAATGTGTGGACCCAAAGTCTTTAAATAGGCCTAAATATCTTGAAGGCCCATGCCACTGGCACAAAGCATGTTTTGCAGTCGTGTGGTGGTGTCCTGTGAGTGTTCCTTCATGTGAATAATCAAGCTTCATCTTATTTGATGATCTTGCATCAACATTTGGTATCTCAGTATCTCCTCTGACTCCTCACATCTTAAATGGAGAATACCAAATTCTGCCTTCTCACAGGTGAGTCCCTCAGTCAACAGGTTAGGAGAGAATATCCACCAGAAAGCACAACATACATTATATGATATAAGTGGCACTGTAACTACTAGTAGGACTGGGGATAATGACTGAACCACTGAACGGGCATGGCATTCAGATAAAACCACCTATAAAGCCGGTAGAGTTGGCCACAGCAGCATAGCCCAAGAAAATACAGTGTAGATATTAGCCTGGGTCAAGCTACTAAGTATTTACTCTTGCCTTGTGTGAGGGTCAGAGGTAAAGCAGCTTTAAATTATGTTATGTCAGTTTAAAGGTTACTGTAGGTTAGGCCTAGAGAAGGGAGTTGCCTGTCATGGGGCCCAGCAAATTTATGACAGCGCAGTGTGATACCTACCACGGGGCCCAGCGATACATCTAAACATAATGGCTTCCATAGGAATGCTCACCCAACTTTAGGCACATTTAACTGTGTGTTGATAATGTACACATAACAAAATCATTCAAGCCTGATTTTGAAACAGGGCCTCACTACAAGATATGGACGTGTCCAGACCCTGTTGTACTGCATTACTAGATATTTTGTAATAATACTACTGCAACATGTTGAAGAAAATTCCTTATGCAATCAGTCTTTAAAGAAACGGCACGTTATTCATCTCACCACCTGTGTTTGACGTTAAGTTGCCTGTTATGAACACACATCAATATGAGCAAAAAAAATAGTTTACTGCAAAGTACACAACAACTTTCAATAGCTGGCTTCAGTGCTTGAGCGCTCACGGGTGTAGCTGTTGTAGTGAGTGTAGTTAATATCGTTAACTGTGATCGTATTTGCTTTAGACCAGTGGCTGCTCCAGTACTGAAGTCGTGCAGGGCTGTGAGTGTGTGATGCTCAGGCCAAGAGCAGCATAGAGCTTTACACAGAGCGTAGAGTAGAACCTGAGCAGCTACATTCTCATTATTGTGTAGTCGCAGCCTGCTGGTCTGTAGATACATAAGCATTTAGGCGAGTGGCAAGGAGTAGTGCAGTGTGAATGGCAACACCCAGGACAAATTACATGGCGAGAGAAGAAGGGCCTCTCCCCCACTGAGCCATGGTGGCATCACAGGGGCGGAAAATGACAATTCCTTGAAAAGGTCATACAAGACGTTTGCACTGTGATTCGAGCTTACAGCCAATCTGACAATCTTAATTCAAATCATGACATTCCCCCAAAAAGTAGAACGTTTTCATCTCCCCATGTCAGATCAGCAGTCTGACCTTTAGCATGTAAGAATTTCACTGAGTTTCAACAAATGCTAATCAGACCCCTTCATTAACAGGTCTCTCGCACATTCCGCGGCCTGCCCCATTTGCAATTTATACATTTCACACTGAAATTCAAAGGAGTAATAGGATTTCTGTTATATTCTATTAATACACCCATATGTTCTATGAACTGGGGCTCCTAAAATGACAGACTGATTTCAGTATTACAAAGTGGTCATGATGAAAAGGAAAAGGCATTTTGTCAGATTCAGTAGCATTTACTATATGTTTTAAATAAGACATGAATTTAACACTACTCGTGCCAGTATGCAGTGTTAAATTGGAAGAAAATATTTGGCAATGAATTTCATGTCTCAACCAGCCTGTACTCGCATGGCTGGTGTCACCCCACACCTTAATACCACTGCAGATGAACTGTCATGGAATATTCACCTGCAGAGTTACAGACCCCTACTGTGCATCTATGCATAGGCTTTCTTACATGCTGGGTTTTTTTTCTCTTTCATTGTAATCCAAGTCATATTTTATCAAGGCTCATAAAAATTAATTTGTAAGCATATTAAACCTGAACTAAACAACTGGATATCCATGACGTACCACGATATCCACCACTGAATTTTCTCACCTTTTATATCATATTTTGAAGTTGGTTTTGGAAAGAAGCACATCAAGAAGTGTTCTTTTTATGGGGCTGCTTTTACAGATAGCTTAAATTTTGACAGCTTATCTTTGGCGTGCCCCACCTTTCCTAGCCCTGTCATTACTGGCCATTGTTAAGTGACCAAAGTGGTTTGTCTGACTGAAGTGATGAAATTGAAGTATGCTGGAATAATGGTCCATGAAGAACCAGTCAGTAGTAGATTACCTGCATGTGACAGCTGTACTTGCCCAAAATGTGGACAAGCAAGTGTTTCAGAAATCTTGAAAGACAGTCTAACTGTTGCTCTAAAGAAATGGTGGCTTGTAGTGGAAAATTTACTTTTTTGTTTTACTTTTTATTCTTCATGTTTTAAACAACATTCACAGACCTCTTTCGTGTATTTTCCTTTAATAATATGACAGCACCAGGAACAGCAACAAGACTTTTCAAATTTTGAATTCTTGTAACTTTTTGTGAATGGAAATGTGAACTGTAAAGATACTGCAAATTATTATTTGCACATACCAATTTTCCAAATGGTTAAAGCGGAATTATGGAAACAGTGTTTACACATTGAGCCTCTGGGTTGGGGTTTGACTGGTATTAAGGGCTGAGCACATTAGTAGGACAGTAGGAAACATGCTCTACCTTACCTCATGCACTCCTGACTGTAGCACATCATACTGTATGTCCTGCAAACATTTTCCTCTCTTTCTTTAAGTCTGCAGAGTTATCAACCAATTAAAGTTGTCACTCCCTTTACAATATTCAACCATTGTTAAGTTTCCAAATGACTGTAAAAATGGAAGCTAGCAAACTAGGTGACACTCGTAGTTTCCACTCAGAAAGAAGAAGCTAATTAGCCTAGCTTGTTAAAGTTAGCAATAGACATCACTTTTTGATCATGTTATTTCAGCACATGAATGGGTATGTATCTATCACAGCACTAGAACAAATGAAAACATACATTTCTTCTTTATGTAATTACCATTTTGACCAATAAGTACACAAGTCACATACATAAAGGATATATATTTAGTGGCCCCTTTGTTAGTTACACCTGTACAATCTAATGCAGATTAGATTGCAGGTGAATCCCCCCCGGTCCAATTTGGGACTAAGCCATATAGAAAATGAGAGGAGAGTTGCATTAGATTATATAAGTCTGTATAATAGGAGGGATACTAAGTGTATATACACTAATTTCTTAGAATTTTGTGGGGGGGAATTTCACCTCGACTACACATAATAGCAGACACAGTTTTGTGATTTATCCCATCATTCTATTGGAGCTGCTCTGTGTCACCAATAACTCTGAGTAAGGCTGCCCACATCAATATATCTACCTCTGTGTGCATCTCTATGTATGGAATACAATTACTTGTTGAACTAAAAGTTAGTTAAGTTGTTCATATTTCAGATCTGCAAAACATGCTGTCATTTTAAAGTGCAAGTTCAAAATATTCATAGAAGCAGCCAAAATCCATTCGCCAGTGTGTTCTGATCTGTGTTGCATTGAAACGAATCCAAGCTCTCGATGAAATCCAAACACAGGCAGCAACAACAGCAGGCTACTGTGTGGACCAGAGGAGATAGGCCAGCAAAGCCCTCCTCACAGCTGGGTGCCCAGATTAATAGGCAAGATAGACATAGTGTATGTGTTTACTCATCACTCTGATTGTGTGTGTCTGAGACAAAGGCTTTATTTGAACAGGTCAGGACTGCAGATTACTGTATGAGGAACATTATAAATGAAGATATGCTGAGGTACCAGCATAATGACATTTACTAACTTCCATCATAAGACACACAGCAAGCTCCTTCATCATATTAACCCTGCCTGTGCCACCTCTGCCTCTGAATATTAAAACATACTTGCAGTATGAAACACTATTCCCCATTCCCATTTCAAAAACTATCCCACCACTTCAGAGAAGGCCTTTAATATATGAAATGTTGGTGCTGCTGTGTCAGTTGGTACAAGTTCAGGTTTTACAAGGAGTAGCACTTCAGGATGTGACCTGGTGCCACGCATATCTTCTGTCTCATTGTAACATTTCTCTTGCTGAGGTTAATGAGCTTGACACCAGGTGCCCTCAGCCTGCTCAACAGACAGTTACCTTGCACTTCTTCCTCTTTTCTCTCTGCATGCCATCAACCTGCAGCCTAGCATCTCCACAGCTGAAAACAGCAATTTCACTTAGCACATGTAGCCAGCGAAAAGTTATTAAGCAGCAGGCTGGTCACTTGTGCTTTTCAAAGCTCATCAGCAAGGTCATAGACTCAGCAATGAGCTGCATCTACTTGGTTCGTCAGTCGGTGGCTCTGAGGGATCAGTTGTTCCCTCTTTGTCTCATTCATGGTCTTTGTCCAACTGATCCATGACACTTCTTTTTTATTTAAGGTGCTTGCTAATTAGTAGAAGCAATTATTACATTGTGCTCTGTATTTCTTTACCAGTCCTAATTGCTTAATGACAAGCAAACACAAGCCCATTTGAAGGACCTGTCTTTGAATCTGTGCATTTTTAATTGAACATGTCTGTAGCATTAGCATCTGAATATGCAGCCAGCCTTTTCTCACACTTGTCTCAGCCTTAATTGAAAGCACCTGAAATTAAATGGCTGCAGAAATCAATACAAGTGGCATCCATGAGAGAGCACACAGCATCAAGTCTGTCTCCTAATGCATCACTTACCACATGCTCTGCTCTTGTGGCTAAAAGCACTTAATGTGCAGTAAGAAGCCACCTACCTAAGATGTTGCCAAATAGTGGAGATGGCCTGCCTGAAGAAGCTTAAAAGTTGTGCTACATTTAATAGAAACTGGTATTTAACAAGTTCAGATCTTGCATCTAGCTTTTATGTAATGCAAACACCTTACCAGATGGGAAAAACTACTTTCAGAATGAATTAATATTTTCCAGATTTGATTCAGCTTAGGGCAGCACAGTGATTAGCGCTGTCGCCTCACAGCAAGAAGGTTCCGGGTTTGAGTCCTGGCTGCCCTGGTGCCTTTCTGTGTGGAGTTTGCATGTTCTCCCTGTACCTGTGTGGCTTCTCTCCGGCTTCCTCCCACAGTCCCACAGATGGATATGGTTCACACTAATGCAGGATAACATATACTGCAAGCTATGTGGATGGTGGTAATATGCTGCAGTGATTATAGTAATATATTTTTAAACAATGTCAAATAAAGTTAATTTCAGAGAGAGCAGAGGAAATGTTTGGGAGCCTCAGAATCTAAGCTTTCTGACATGGTAACAGATGGAGGCCTGAGATGCCCACTCCAGGTCATTTTCACAAAACACAGATTCACAAAGATATCTTACTTGCAGGAGATTGTATGTTTTCTTCCTCTTAAAGGTATAGTTCCTGTCTTGATTTGTATCGCTCATCTTCCTTCAACTGGAGGCTTTATCCTGCACCTACCTTATACTCTAACACACAGATTTGTAAGAGGAGAATGGTGAATCTGCAGCGCCAGCGAGCGAAGCTGCAGAGGACTGCATGAAAAGAACTCATTAAACTGGGACTCACACACGCAGACGCTCCAGCTTGAACAGAGTTGAGATAATTTGTGAGTAAATCCAAGGCTGTTGTCCAACAACATATTTCTAATTGCCTCTGTGCACACAACCGCACACTCGTGTATGTTTGTTGTTACCTATGCACACACATACTGTACGCACACTCCATGACACATAAGAGCTTCCTTCATACAGTGAGAGTCAAAACTGAAAAATAGATGAGATCTTTGTCACTCAAATGGCTTTAGGTTTCTTAAGTGCTGTCAGAGTACGGATGAGGCTAACATACATTATGGAAGACAGTGCCTTGTTAAGTACCTCGGCTCCCTGCCTGGTCTGTGGCACAAAACTGTCTAATGGAGTTGAAGACATGGTCATTTCTGTAGCAACCTAAGATTCTATAATAATATCTAAAGTTGGAAGCTAATTAATCTCAGAGGTATATCACAGGCTTAAGTCCTCTCTGCATGTTCTGGAGCTGCTAATTCCTACCACTGGGGTGCTGAAGAGCATTTATGGGAGTTTACCAGATTAGCCCCAAACACAAAATCTTTAAAGGAAATTGTGCGTTCTTTTTATATTAGAGATATGTCCTCCTCACATAGCAGAGTGGGGGATAGGCTAATAAAGTTCTATTGTATGCTTATGTGACTGGTTTGACTGGAGGGCTAAAAATGAATCCCAGTGCACAAGAGAAAGCTCCTTTCTTTTTTACTGATGTGTAAAGCAGGACATGCGTGGTATCCATTAAAATCCATGTAGAGTGCATGGCTTTCCAAATGGACTTTCTTTCAGAACCTGCACTTACAGAAGAAGCTTATGGTTCATCGTGGTAGATACGCATCTGTGTAGATTAACCAAAAGCTACTGTATTGCACATTTTGAAATGAGACTTATCTAAAACTGATGTTGTAGCTGATTAGATGGCAGAGATCACTGAGTTCTCATTACTGCCACCAAGCAGTGCGGTTTATGGAAGCTAAATTAGAACATAATGACAGATGAACAAGATTAGTCTCTTTCCAACAAATATGTTTAATGGTAATATTATATCTCACCATATTGGCAAAATCTAGACCTGTCCTGATAAAACCAAGGTCATCCGTTAGGAGTGTCTGCATTGGGAATGAGTACAAACTCCCAGGAGACTCTCCGGGAAAGCTGGAAAGATGAGTTAATCATCAGCATTCAGGTTTTAAAGTCTGTCTGCAGTCCTAGTTGAGTTCTTCATTCTCTGTCCATAGGTGGCACAAAGAGTGAGACTGTTTGAGAAGGAGACACAGGAGCAGGAGGACAGGAAGAAAGAGACAGAAGTGAAAGTAAAAGACAGACATAACAGTAGAGAATAAGGGAGTGTTCATGTGGGATCATCATCCATCCCTTTCACCTAATCATTTTCTAAATCATGACTGTTCTGTAAAGCACAAGTTTCACTCCTTATTCACACACCAGAAACTCAAATTACCCACAGTGCTGCACACTGGATCCAGAGTTGACTACGTTAGTTAAGCGAATTTCCCCATGTGCCATTTTGGTTGGGCACGAGAAGTCGTCTCACCTACAGTTTGTGTCAGTCACAGCTGGCAATGACGAATTATTAAGGTGGATTTGACATGAAATGTTGGACGTAGTCACCCTCTACCTTTTCTCCACCCATTAGTCTCTGAGAGAGGTACTTGACAGGGAGTGCCATCAGCTAGCATCAGCTCAGGCAGCACAGTTCTCTCCTCCCCCGCAGATGCACCTTGGGCCCATAGTGGTCTCCTCCTCTTCTTTGTTTGGTGCATCTGTTCAGCGTCAGATGACAGTGCTGATTAGCCTCACTCGGGGTCTTAATAAGACAACTGGAGTACAGAAAGGCAGAGCAAGGCAAATACAGACACACAAACACACCGGATCATCCAGCTGTAGTCACTATATGCCCAGGCTTTATGCTTACCTAACTCCCCTACCCTTAACCTAAATGTGAGTCTGTCCTTAACCCTAATGAGGTCTGGAAAATGTCCCTCACTGTGGGTAATTTGTTCAGCTTTCCCAGACTTAACAGCAGTGTGCTGCTTTTCCTGGGGTCCACAGTGCAAGGACACAGAGCCACTTACTATAGCTTCTTTCATCAGGCCTAGGCTACAGCTTTCTCTTAATGTCAACATCTGGATTACACCCAACAACTTAGTGATGTTTGTTACGTAACAGAAACAGAGAAGTTCTCTTTTCTTGTCAAATTAAAGGGGAAATCAAGCAAAAGATTGCTCCAGATATTCCCAGACTGTTCTCTAACAGGAGCTGTTAGATTGCAAATTACAATATACCTCTCACTGTGTTCGCATTCTGTTTCACTGTGTGTTTGCATGTATTTGCATGTTTGGTACCACAGAAATAAGCAGCCTAATACATTTTGATGTAATTGCCACATTTCAGATTTCTTATCAATGATTTATTGAATTCAAATGAAATATACAGTTTTCTACAAGTGGGGCATGCACATGTTAGTACAGTATAGGAGAAATAAATATTTAGCTGTTTTCATTGTTGTCTCTAGTCAGATATGTATGTAGGTACGAGTGGGTGTGCAGCCTCAACTCTGTGTTGGGCTGCGTTCCTGCAGGGTGAACTTCTCCCACTCATCTTCACCGTCTTCCCCACTGCCTCCTGGCGGATGCTCCTCACTCTGATATGTGTGTCCCAGCCCACCTGTTCAGGCCTCATTACTGTCAGGCCTGTGTTAATAAATATCCAGGTGTAGAGCGCTCCTCTGTGCCTGTACTTCATCACTGAGGAGCTCAGTCTGCCGGGCACCCCCTCCTCTCCTGCAGCAAGCCTGACAGGAACCATGATTACACTGTAAGCACTGTAGTTATTCACCTTCTGCCCAAACTCCGACACTGCTCTCCATCTTACACACCGACACGGAGACACGCACACATACAATGCTCATGCCCATGTACACACATTCATACAGGAATGCACACACACACACACACACACACACACACTGACAAACAAATACTTACAGATATTTGCTTTTTCATTCCCATTATTTTTCCTTTCGGTGCAGCCATGGGTGTGCAGGCAGCATGGACAATACTTTGCCATTTGCACCGCTGTAGGAACATCGCCTACAGCGGTGTTGGTGATGGCTCCCTCGTTAAGTCATTATTGTAGTGTGTACACTAAACAATTAATTATGCATAATATTAAAAACATGCTGTTTTGAAACACAGTAAAACACCTTTTTTAAGTCATGTCATCTAAAAGACAACAGGTTTAGATAGTTTCTTAACATATTTCTGCTGAAACACTGTTTGACAAATTGACAACAAAATTCTGAAAAAATGTTTTTTTTATTCCTTCTCCCTAAAAATTTGCAGTATTATCATGAAGTATCACGAAGCCTCAACTTTGTCAAATTTTTCATAAATCAACTTTTTAATATTTAAACTTTGTTCCTAGTTAGATGTTTGTCTTTAGCCTTTTGCTTTTGCACTCTAGTCATTTTTTTTCTTTATGCTTTGTTTGTTTTGTGATAAAATTTGCCAGTACAATGAAAATATTTCAGCCTGTTTCCAGAATAAATTCAAAATATGACTATTCACAATATATAGAAGAGTTACTATCTTTAACCTTTTAGGCCTTATTTGCTATTTTGGTTTGTAACTCTTTCTGCTTGACTCCACATGACCACATATTCCCAGCTTAAAAACATCTAAAGATGGAGAGGTTATAGTAAATATATAGGAAATTATTTCATAATACAAGTCACTCGGACCTTGCTGAAGATCACCAAAAAGTCTTCTATATTTAATTTAGCATACAAATAGTCTTGGCAGCCTTTGAGGGAATCAGCATTTGTGTATTTTTACAGGCCCTTGCTTCATTGCATGAGGTCAGTGTGAGTGGGTCAACCAGGCCTGTGTGAGGGCTCTTGTTTCAGCAGCTCCAAGCAGCCCTAGGTAGCGATGGCTGTGGCCAGGGGAATGACAGGGAGGACACAAACACTTGACTCTTGAGAAGCAATCAGACACTAAGGGGTTTAATGCACTGCCTTGGGTCTGAGCCACACCAATTGGGTTTGATAGCGTGTCATTATGAGAGGAGGGCGTCTGGAGGCCGGGGATTAGAAGAGACGAGGGGGGACGTAGAGACGGAAAACAGAAGAGGAGGAGAGCGGCCAGTGGGGATCTCCACTGTGGATGTACTGTAGGGCTTTTTGACCTCCTCAACTTGTCATCATCACACTCTCACTGTTATCACTGATTTCCCCTCACATAAGTGACAAGTCTTAATACTGTTCCCCTCACATAAGTGACAAGTCTTAAGGAGGCAATTCTAGAGGTCATTCTCACATTGTGTTTCTGAGCTTGTTTTACACCAGATGTTTTAATTTTCTACCATGCAGACAATTATTTTTTTCTTTCTTCAACAACAACTAATTAAGAGGATACAATATCAGTGACAGATTCTAAAGCATTTTCTCTCTGGTTCTGTGCACCTGCTCCTCCCCTTCCTCATAAGAGGGAGACAATCAGCACAAATCTGAGAAAATCCATGAAAATGACAATTACAGCACATTCTGCATAACAATCTAACACTAAACCATAATTATCCTTAATGATTTTCTTTGCCAGACTCAAGGAGAATTAAGATGTAACTTCTTTCTCTCTGTTTATGCCTAGAAACATGAAATTTGTTGAGTGAGAGCTTATAGTGCAGTCTATGCTCGTGTGTCTATGAGAGAGAGATGTGGAGAGTGACAGTGAAGGCAGTCAGCCTGTAATGGATGCGATGGCAGATGCTAGGGTAAGAGTTGTCATCAGCGTTCCTGGAACCTTATGGAAGAGAGCCAGGTACACGGCTTTGATTGGGCCTACTGTGGCTGTGCTGTTTGCCACTGCACAGCTTTGATTAGTGCCTCCATGAAAATGTATGCCCTATGCTCAAAGAAAACTGGGGGAGTAACTACCTGTCAGGAAATTCACAAACAAGGCTACTTAGAGCACAGCAAACTGTATATTTTAAAGTCTAATATTCCCCGCCATTTCGTTTCATTTCATTGTGGGGGGGCTTCCTAAATCCCTGTTGGTACCCCACCCTACTGCACCCTTGCAAAAGGTCCCTAGATAAGGAGGAAGTACAGTGCTACCCCCCCCCACACACACACACACACACACACCCCATCGTCACACGCATACATGCAAAAATAAAGGTGTGGGAGAAGGCGCTCTCTCTCAGCCACACAACAAAGCTTCTCTACCAGATGCTGTGAATACCAAAAATCCCCCCAACACAAAAATATATAAATTAATCAGAGTGCAGGTAAATAAATAAATAATGTATATGAGGAGCTAATTAAATGTGTTTATTCCTGTTATCATATGCTGCCCTCATTTCCACCACTTGAAGTCATGAATCATTAAGTGACTGCTAAATTGGTCTCTGGGGCCGTGCTGGTGGCAGGGGGTGGTCAAATCCTGTCTGGCAGAAGGCAGGTGTGCAGCGGACGGACGGATGGCCTGTGCTCCTGTAGTCCTCGGACAGCAGCGCCTGACAGAGGAGAAGCAGGCCTCATGCTGGGAGGTGAGTGGCCAGAGGAGAGCCTGTAGCAGAGCAGCTGACAGGACCGCCCGTCACCAGGCTGGCTCCGCTTTGATTAATGAGGGCATTTGAAAGACAATTAGTGGGAGCAGATTTGCCTTCAACTACCTTATCAATCAGAACTCTTTTAATTCAATGTGTACCACCCTCTGCACCAAAACGAGTGTGTAAGCTTTGTGCATCAGGGCAGGATCAGCCTGCCACTCAACAGGAAGTGGGAGACAAGGGCTAGTCTATAAAATACAATCATTTCTCCTAGGACTTTG
>NW_018127884.1:5057430-5061398 GCF_001952655.1 Monopterus albus
GCTAGTGCCTCATAATCTGCAGGTAAAAGTGAGACATGATATACAGTACATCCTGCACTGCTGTATATGATAAAATTAGTTTTATCACAAATGTAAGAGATTATAACTTGACTTTAATATACTTGTCTGTGCCATAGAAATGGTTTTGGCACTTGTGCATGCAGGTAGCCATGTGGACATGTACTGTATGTAGGCCATCATCACACAGATACGTAATTGTAAGTGGAAAATTGTTATTCCACAAAAGGCAAGACTGTATTCAGTGACAATGTCCAAAATCAGTCGCTATTTACTATATAGTGCACTATATTTAATTCCTCACAATGTATTTGAATGTCCAAATTCTAAGTACATAAATTTATCTACTATACTGTGACTACAAAAATTACTTATAGACTGTATATAAAAATGGACGATGCATCGCCACTTCCATTCATGCAAAAGTGAAGCCAAAATATGGGGGCTGCCATCTTGCTTTTGTGACACATTTTGCAACCAGATTGTGTGCAATAGCGACAAGAAGTGGAGTGACGCGTCAGACCACCAGTCAAAACTGTCAAATCATCCAAAATACATCCACTTTAATATAATCAAATAATAATAACAAAAAATGTTACTAGAAAGATTACCACGTGTACACAAATCAACATCTACCAGAAAGGAGAGAAATCGCCTTTTGAAAAAATGTATTTGTTTTATACTTATCCACTCGCATGGAGGGGGTGGGATTTATGACTTACCATGCAACTAGCCACCAGGGGTGGTCAACTTACACTGGCTTCACTTTCAGGAGCTGTCAAGTTGTCCATCTTTGTGTGTAGTCTATGAGTCGAACTCAAAACATGTGCGCTACGTTTTGCTCACAATCACATGACGCATTGTGGGGGTTGGATGCGGCCAGTGACTGCAATTTTTAATATCCAGTGCCAGTGTTATAATTCACTCTGCTTCTAGAGGGCATCGTCGTCTAAATTTATACATCCTTTGTCGGGCATTTGCTGATTTTTTTTTCTTGTGAGGCAATCTCCTTTTAATTCTGTTAATTATATGTTAAATATTATTTTTCCTAAATATTTTTCCAAGCTCATGACAGTTCAGAAGAGTGCTCGACAAATATACATACAGTATTTTGATTTCACTCTCAACAACTCAACATTTCATCTCACTCTGTATAGCCACCTTCTTGCACAATTACACATGTCAGTCATTTGAACTCAAATTATTTGAACCACTGGAGAAATTATTTGGATCTGCCAGTGTGCTTAAAAGGCTGAAAGATGTGTTTTTCAAAGCTGGAAACAAGCAAGTGAGGAAGTACCTCTATTGATCCCACTGTCTGTAAATAAAACAGGGGCAATGGGCAAAAAGAAACAAACAACTCTGGTAGAGAGAACATGGGGAGAAAAAATCAATAGGTTCCCTCACTGGTGGGTCTTCTGTGGTCAGACTATTCTCTGTGGGTTAGACCATCTGCAGGCAGTAAGGAGAGGAGCGCACAGTCAACATCCTCTTGATTTCCAGTTTTTTTTATATATATAATGGGGCTCTACAGAGAATGTAGTTCATGCATTTAGCTCACTACCTGAGAAATGGAAGTGCAAAATTGTTTGGTGAGGGGATTATCTCACAAAATAAAATGGCTGTAAGCAAAGATTAGTAATAAAACAGGCTCAAGTGATTCCATGTTAATGTTTTAAAGGAGCACTCCACCAATTTTACATTTTAAACTCAACTTATGAGCAGTTTTGTCAAGTTGGAGAAAGTACTCCACTGAGTTATTACTCATTTCAGTAGTATTCTGGGAGGGTCAATGCTGAAAGATTTTATCAACTTGTATTATGGTACTGGAAGATCCGGTGTTACTAAGCACTATATGGCATCTCTTACCTTTATGGAAGTCAAGTATTAATTTGCAGAAGTGCGTTTTAAGTAAATAATTGCTGTCCAACATGGGTTTCTTCAAGTACAGACCATCAGAAGACCATTTAAACTGATTTTATAAGATGTATGCTTGAGGATCATTTTTAAACCTGCAATGAACTAGCTGCTAAGAAAGTAGCATAATAAAAGGTTGGTTTGTGAACTTATTAGCAAAGACATTCAGCACATACACTACGAGTCAGCATGATCACTCATTTAGAGTCATGTTTCTGGTTGTCCAACAAATGTACATGTACTTCCTTTTCAAGTCTGGTACTGGTCGCCACCATCTGCTTAGCTCTTTAGCTGCTAATTGCTTCACTGTGTTCACCATCTAGTCTCTAACTTTGCCTTTCTGCTCTTTGGTAGTCAGGAGGTTCTGTAGTGTGCAGTGGGTTCAAAACAGTTGCATGCTGTGACTGAAAACAATGTGGATGAGTGTCGATATAAACCTCCATAGAGCAGAAAGGAAACGGCAGTTGTGTGATAATTAACCCAACCAGCATTTGATTGTTTTGTTTTGTTAGCTGTGTCTTGTTGCTTTTCTTTTCTTTCCTCTCTCCTCTATACACTCACCCCAACCGGTTTAGGGTTGGCTGCCCATCGAGAGTTGGGGTCTGTCAGAGGTTTCTTCCTTTAAAGAGAGTTTTTCCTCCCTGCTCTCATTTCTTGGGCTTTTCTCAATAATAATAATAATAGTAAGGTCTAGACCTTCATATGTAAAATGCCCTGAGATGATTTTTGTTGTGATTTGGAGCTATACCAATGTAAGTGATGTGAAATGAATTGAATTTGTAACAATGAATGGCATCTTTAACATAAAATTGGCCATGTCATATGAACCATTGTTACAATTTAAAAGTAAAATTATAGATGCTGTAAGTACAAAGAGTGGACAGTGAGTGTGTCAGCTTCTGTTGAGTCTTAGTCGATGGGTGTAGTAATCATAACATTATGTGTCTGTGTCCAGGACCTGTGGTCATTTGCCATCTCTCTATCTCTGTCACATCTTTGTGTGTCTTAATGTCATAGGATAAATTATGTAAAAACTATGACTAAGTGATCTTAAATTAAAAAAGAAAAAAAAAACAATATAAACAATGCATGATGTCTTTTCAGTTTTATACAGTCTATACTGATTATCAGAAAAATAACAGTACTACTACATACTAGTATGAGGATATACACCCTATGTGGAGAAGTGACATCATCTTGAGGGCAAACATATTTAACTGCCCCATTTCAGATGGCCCATATGATGTATTTGGCTCCACTGTGGTTAAAGCCAGGCCAGTTGTGGACATTCAGCTCTGTCTGCCTATTTGCCTCGTTCCAGCTTACAGTAGCAGGCAATAAGGAATGCTGCCGGCCATCCTCCATTTCCCATTAGCAGTTTTATTTCACGGGAAATTTCCCTCCTGCTTGCTGTAATGGGTATGTAGGCACCTCCTGATGTGGGCATTAGGATTTTTAATACAATATTTTACGCAGGTGAGAATGCGCATATATTACCCTTTCAGTAGCACATTATTTCATTGTCATTCACAATTATTTACCTATGCACTGTGTGAAACAAAGTTAAAGATTATGGCTAATGTTATTAGCTTAATACAGGTAGGCATCATTTTGTTTGCACACCCTTACTGCACCATGGTGATAATAACTTCATCTAAAGACCTAAAAACATTTGTGTAATTTTTTCTAACTGATAAGTAAAATATTCTGTATGTTTCACCAAAAGACAGTATATTAGCCGACCTGCTATGGAAGGCAGCACATTAAATCAGGACAACCAATAAAAAATGATTTGTATTCTTGTCAGCTGTTCCTAAAGACACAGTCCATGTGGTGAAACTGGCCTGAATTCACAACAGAATTTGTATGTTCTTAAATCGTATTCATCCATGTAGCAGGAACGAAAGAGTTAATCTTACTTCCTGATAATTAACTCCGCCTTTGCCCTTTTAATTCATAGCATTTCTAAGGGTTTGGTTGGTGCAAATTGGTAGTCAATTGTGTGTTTGGAATTCAAGACACATTCAGTATTG
>NW_018127884.1:5061418-5061614 GCF_001952655.1 Monopterus albus
TCCCTAGCAGAGGCCAGAACTGGGTGCCATAATGATATTCATTTTCAAACAGGAGAACATTCTAATGGGCAATTAAGATGATCAAGCCTGCCAAGATACACGTGAAGAACGGAGTGCTGGTGCCAGTGATTACGTGTCCTCCGCCCCAACCTCCTTCCTGTGCTGGCCTGGGCTTTGTCTTATGTGTGTGCATAAG
>NW_018127884.1:5061678-5088786 GCF_001952655.1 Monopterus albus
CACATTATTTCTCACTAATATGTGCTGCCACTTGGTCTCATTAGTGGAATGATGTGCTCTGCCATTCTGGAATGAACTCTTTGCCCGAGTAATTAAGGCTCCTAAAGTTTCTAGTCCTTTGTTTAAAGAATTCGTCCTTGTGCTCTCCATGCCCCATCAGCTGCCTAATTAGCAGGGCCTTTGTGTGATTAAAAATTCTCACAGAGATTCCGTTGGATATTTTCCTCTGTTAATGAGTGTTTGTGGACAGCTGGGAATGGGCACAGGCTCCCTCCTCGCAGGACCTCCTGTGCATTGAGCAGACCTCTGTCAGGGCCCAGGAGTGAGAGCTGTCATTTTCGTAATGGGGATGGAAATTGGTCAAAACCTACCAAGGCCCCCACAGGAAGGGAAATGCCTTGAAATATAAATGAGGATGAATATTCATTTTTCTCCCACTTCGATATAAAAGTGCTGAGTATTAATATACATGTCTGCCAGTTAAAGCAGCGCCAGGAACTCAGTGTGCTATGTCTGCCCATTAACGCAGCCCTTGGCTTCATTTGCTATTATCCTCAGGTTCTTTTCCTCCCTAAAGTTGGGGTCACCCTCTCCACTGAGAATTGCACATTGGAGGCTTTCCTTTTGTTACAATTCTCCCACTTAGTGAGTGCCTCAGAGAGATAGAGATAGAGAGAGAGAAGGCCCTGAAAGAGCCAGAAAGACATTTAATGAAGCCCACTCGGAAGTAAAGTAAGCAGGGGTCAAATCTAAATGAATCGAACAAGGCTGCTATGCATGCAATTGGAGGACAGCAGAAATCCAGTGGGAGAAAAGGAGTGACGTTGGGAGGACAAGGCCTAGAGAAGAAGAAGAACTGGTCCACATTGGTTTAGTTGCCTGGGACAGATGCCCTTCAGCCTCACAGCCGATTCTTTGCTTCCACTCCATCTTCATTTGTCTCCAGTTGCAAAGCAGTGACAAAAATATGTTAATGCACTTGTTCGTACAATACCTCATAGCTATATTTGAGTAATGAGCTGAATCTTACTCACACGGAAGATCTGTTCAGTGTCCGCTGCTAAAACAAACACTGCTCTGCTATGAGGAGAGATGTCGCCTTTTAAAGCCAGATGTGCGAGCCTCGCTTTGGTGAGGCTGGATGCAGAGAGAAAATCAAAGTAATGATACAACTTGACTTGCTCATGCAGAAACAGTTGAACCAAGCAATGGAGCAACATATGTATAGTTTTAACTGTGGTAGAAGAAGTGCTCAGATCCGTTACTTATGTAAAAGTAGCAACACAATAGTGTAAAAATACTCATTATGCAGAATAGCACATTTAACATTAACATATCTTATTATTAGATTATAATTGCTATTGTGTTCATTACATTTAATGTTGCAGCTGGTAAAGTGGGAGCTAGTTTTAACTAGCATATAACATTATCATTTGAATTACTGCTCGATAGCCAGTGAATTTTCCAACGGAGATCAATAAAGTATTATTATTATTATACTGTAATTTTTGTAATAATCTATTTCCAAAAAGTAACTACAGTTATAAAATTAAATGTAGTGGAGTAAAAAAGTACAATACCTGCCTCTAAAATGTAGTGAAGTCAAAGTATGAAGTAGCACAAAATCAAAAATACTCAGGTAAAATTCAAATACCAAATTGTATCAAATATCAAAATTGTACTTAAGTACAGTACTTGAGTAAATGTACTTAGTTACTTTCCACCACTGTTTTTCAAAAGATCATCATAAACACAGATACACATACCGGGTTGATCATATTTCAGCTTTAAAGGTGGATGTAAGATGCGACACCTTAAGTGTAGAACAATTTACACCTTAAGGGCATATTTATCTTTTATAATAAAATCCATTCAAATTTTGTAAGAGCAAAAGGTAGTGAAATCATCATTAAACTCTTTTCAATATGATTTACAGAATTATTGTGGATATACCGAAGTGTCCATGGTGAAGGTTAAAGAGATTAGATTATCAAATAATAGCCAGTGATGGTTTCCTACTTGCTGGGCTCACAGGGTGTATTTGTTTATGTTTGCTTCTGGCCGCCTTATCATATACCATTTGCCTGTTTTTCTGATCTGTAAAAGTCTTCTGATGTATTGACTTCCCTTGCAGCATTACTATTTTAAGACTGTACCTGTAGACCCCTCACTAGAATTATTCCACAGTTAAAAGTTTGGTCAAATTTGAATGGAGTGAAAGTTCTTGGATTCATGGAGCTCTGGGTGATTTGTTTGTTTTTAATTAAAATCTAATGTAGTTTTCTCAGGGCCTGGCAACTCTGCAGCTCTGCCCAGTGACTGGGGGATATTTAATAAGCCACAGTGCTTAAAGTTGTTTCATTAGGTGTGAAAAGGGCTGATAACTCAATAGCCAACAGCCAAACATCCTCTCTGCATCGGTTTCCTGCCTCTTTAATCTGTTTTTCATTCTGCCTGGCATGCTGTAGCAGTACAGGGGGACTTCACAAAAAGGAAAAGGCATTCATCACCATCGGGCCTCCAACAAACCAGGGTGACAGAGCAAACCAACCAGTTTGGCTGAGGAAGGAGATGATCAGACTGCAGAGCACAGCAAAAGCTATAGCACTGTGTGCGAACTGGAAATTGCATGTGTGTTTATGCACGTGTATAACATCTGCTCATCTATCAAATGAAATTCTAGGAGTGTAATCATCAGCATTTTCTGTCAGTGACACAAATCCCCCATACAGAAGTCTTCCACGATTTATCTCATCCTAATCTTTGTATGCTTCCATGACTCTCAATTATCAACATGCACAGAAGATATCAATTCATCGACATTTAGCAATAGCTAGAGATAGAGATATGATCAGGCATATTTGAAACAGGTTGTTTTTATTTTGCATCATTACTGCAGGACTCTGGTTATATTTGTGGCTATTGTGTGATCATATTGTGCATATGACTTAGCGTGAAACATGTGCAAACAAGAACGCTGCTTCAGTAGCTGATGAGGTACAGTACACGTAGCAACAGAAAAGCATAGTCTATGGTGGCTGAAAAGGTTCAGTACAGTGTCATACAAGAAAATATGCAAATACAGAAAACAAGCAAATAAAGAAAATATCTTTATTGTTTTGACAACATACTTGCTAATAAACACTGCAAATAAATAAAACCCAGCACCAATTTCACAGCACATTCACTGCATGTTTTACAGAGAAACAGACCTAATAACAACAGGGCACAAGAAA
This sequence comes from Monopterus albus, assembly GCF_001952655.1. Lineage (NCBI taxonomy): Eukaryota > Metazoa > Chordata > Actinopteri > Synbranchiformes > Synbranchidae > Monopterus > Monopterus albus. The sequence goes on from NW_018127884.1 coordinate 5,064,915, forward strand.
ACTGGACAGCATAAGTAGTAAAAGCCAGTATCTGCAATAATATGTGTAATATGTGGAATTTGTAATCAGAATGTTAAAACATTGTTAGCTTATTTTACATAATTATTCAAGTTTACATCCAAATTACACACAGATTCCAACACACTAAAAAAAAAGGCAAAAAAAAAAAAACCCCTGCAAATTAATGCACTCTTACATCCATTACTTTTCTTTTAAATAGTTTATTATTTCTTTGGCATTTTTGCCTTTATTAGTAGTAAACTGTGGAGATGTGGACAGGAAACATGGGGAAAGAGAGAGAAGGTATGACATGCAACAAGGATCCCCAGCTGGAATCACTGAGATGTTTCTGTCTGCCGCAGTTTTTTGTCACTCAGTGGAGCGGAAGCGTCAGTAGACATTTACGTCGCATGCTTCATGTAAATCATGATTTATTTGCAAAGTCTGTTGGCCATGGCACTTTTGCTGCAGTTTGCTTATATCAGTACACCAACCTCAGCCAAGTTTCTCAGCCAAGAATTTCTGATGTTTCCACTCAGGAAATTACATGCAAATTGAAAATGTGCATAAAAGCAGGTGGATGAAAACACACTTAGTGGCAAGTGCTCAATCTATTCATCAGTTTTAAATGTTCCCACAAAATTTACATCACATTGTGTTTTAAGTGCAATGTAATAGAGTGAGCTGCCCCACCTGAAAACAGGTATTGTTTTCTCATCCGTTTCAAACCTATCTTATTATGGAGCCTGCTGAATAGTAGGTTTCCTTCTCCATACAGTGAACATTTTCTACCCATATTAAATCACTTTAGTCAATTGTACAGTAAAAACTCATTGGTTATGTTTATGTATTTGCTCCAAAACCTGCCCATTAACTAGACCTTTTGGATCTGAATGGGTCCGCTAGCAGTATGAGCAAACAAAATGGCTCCAATTACAATGTAAATATTTAGTTTTATCTTTGTCTTTAATTGCCCTAATTATTTTACTTTTATTACTTTGATCTTGTGATGCCTTGAGTTTTGTCACTGATGAAAGTTAGCGAATCATAGAGACATTTATAAAAACCCACAGACTTCTGACCTTTAATGAACAGAAGTGTCTATTTCCAGCATACCAGTGTATACAGTGTCATCACTCTTGGTCTGCAGAGTTGCTTGGCTGTGTTGAGGCAGTAATGTTCTGGGCAAATCATTAAAGTGAAAATCCACCATGGAGATATTTTCCTCTACCTGAAAAATGTGACAGGCCAAGTATCTCGCAGCCTCTTTTTTTTCATATTGAAAAGATAACACAGTTCCTAATTTGCTGCCAGAGATCTGTGGCACAGTTGAGGGTTCCCCCTCACTCACACACTCCTTCAGGAAGGACTTCTGAAGCTTTTACAGTAATAAGGCGAGAAGTGTGCCTTCATGTGTTGAAGTACATCAAGCCCACTAATCTTTGTAGATTGAAGCCGCCCACTGATTTAGATTGCCATTATGTGTTTCATAAACGTTCCGCTCTGAGGTTTTATATTTAAAAAGTCTGGGGAGGTGGAGGTGGAATGAGATGGTGTAAATTGTCCTTTCATTACCACTCATCCCTCTGTATGCAGAATTTAAGCAGGGCAACGTAGATGTGCTCACTCAATGGCTCTGTTCCACCTGGGATGAAAGGCTATTTACATCCAGCGATGATGATGATGGCTGTGGGAGCCGTTTCCAGGCGACCGGGTTTCCCTGCTCATCGTCATTTGACAGGCTTTAAGGAGCACACTGTTAGTGCTCTGCAGACATTGTGACCATCACGCCTAATTGACCAGAGGGGCTGCACCCTAAGTGAAACAGAAGTATAACAACTAAAGAAATGAACCTCTCCCTCTGCAGATGGACGTGACAGCAAAGACAAATCGCAGGTCACCAAGTCAGTGTTTCATTTAAGATATATATAGTCTGACTTTTAAATGTGTAAACTAGGAAACTGGACCATAAGAAGGACTGTAAAGCTGCAGGGAAAGTTGTCTTGCTTGTTCTTATTTCATGCAGGGTTGATAAGTCGATTGCTGATAAGGCTATTAATTTCAATGAGTAAGCCAATTAAAAAGGCAGTTTTATCTTATTTGATAGTTAGACATAATTTGCAAGAGTTTAGACTGAAAACTCAGTTAATTTAATTTAATTTTCCACTTTTTAACTGAAGAATTTGATTAAAAGAATTGAAACTTTGCACAACTCTATTGGGCTATTTAATTAGCCGGTTTCTTGTTGCTCAGACATGTGCATAAAGCAAAATTCCATATCCCAGAAAATAAATGAATAATTAAAATAAATGTTCTGTATGCTTAAAGGCAACTGGAGCAGTAACTGCTTTAGCAGTCACATTAGTACCACTTGTCCTGGAAAGCGTCTGTTAGGAAATGTAAAAGTGCGCACACTGTTACTGACTTGTGCTCTTGCAGGTGGAAAACAACTATACAGCAAACATGATGTAAAAAAACTGAAACAGACTCCTCTATTTTTCATGAATAAGGTCACTTATCAGTGAATGTAATGTCACCAAGTTCTTTTCATCAATTCCATAGCAGTGTGAAAGTGGAAAAAAAAATAGTTGGGTCATTTCTTTGTAATACACCCCTGGGCTTTTTATTATGACTTCATTTCCCGTTGTAATATTAGAACGTCTCTATAATTGTAAAAGTGTAATAGACTCTAATATAATTTCATTTTGAACCCTGAATAGTCCATACCATCTCTGCTCAATTTGAGGAGAATAATGATTTTTAATGTCCACACATGGCTTCCTGTGACCTTATTCAATCTCTGGGCTGATCAGGAAATATATTGATTCAATTACAGTTTTGATGACAAGCGAACAGAGGAGAGGAGGGAAAAAAGGTCAGCATATATTTGAAAATGTAAATCTTAACAATGTCTTTTGGGTTTGCTGAAAAAAGCCATTATCAAATGTCATTTGGCTCCAGTGGCATGTAGCCCTCTGCCTTTTTCTCCCACACCAATGGGAATATTTAGAATATTTAGGATATCCATTGTGGATTTTTCCTTTGTCAGCATGTGAGTTATATTCAGAGCATGTGCCTCTATTTTGCTATTTGGTATGATTGTGTAGAATATAATGGCTCACATTATTTCTTCAGCATTACATGTCCACAACTGGCCTTTTGGAGACTTCCTAATGACCTTGAAGTAATGACTTTCCAGTGTGTTTATATGTACCTCTCAGTTCTTTTGCAGCATAAGCTGCTCTATAAGTAAATTAGCTTGTCTGTACTCAAACACTGAACAAAGCTCTCAAATCCATTTCTCCTCAAATTACATGCACACCACACCGGGCTCGACTAATTATTTGTTTGGTCATTAAAAACTCATTAAATTTAAATTGTTCATTTGCATACCACTGTGTGTTGCATCATAAATTATTAACTGAAGATAAATAAATGAATTCAATTAGGAAAAAAATAAGTAATGTAACATATGCATCGACAGAGAGCCGGTGCTTCTCTCTTTTGATATTGAGGTTTTGCTTTGGAGAAATACAGTGGTACAGTTTGAATAAAGAGAAAGGGATCCTTGTTAAAGGGGAATAACTGTACCAAATGTGAATTCCAGAAAGCAGATTTGAGGTGGTGGATCACAGGTGAACAGCCAAGACTGGTATATTCTTTCTACAGGCAAAAGTGGAAAATGTTTTCCTTTCTTCTGTTTTACATTTGACTGATTAACCCCCACCCTCCACCCCTTTCCCTGCTGTCACTGTTTGGCTTTGATGAATTTCAATAAATTTACTTTTTTTTTTCTTGCTGACAAATATTTAAGCAATCCAGCCAAAGAAAGGCAATTTTCCTTAACCCAACTCATTAGCTCACATCTGTAAGTGTTTTGTGGTTGGATCATCGTGTCTTAGGGCTGGAATAATATTCCATCTCATTGCAAACAATTACTCTGCAACCCAACTCATGCTTTTACTTTGTATAGTCTTTTTCTTTTCATGACTGCTGCTGTTGCTGTTCTTTTAGCTCTTGTTGTTTCAGTTACTTTATGTGCCCACTATTTTCCAGTTTCAGGGATTGGTAAATGTTCACCCTTTTTCAAATCACTTCATTAATTAAATGGGATTGAGAAAGGTTCTGAGCTAATGGATTAGGCCAGGGCTGGTTGGTTCAGGCCTTTTACCAGAGGTCACATTTCATTTGCTGCCTATGTCAAGCGACCAGCAGCAGGGCCTCAGAGGCAATCTAATCAATGTCTGCATGCCACAGCCCTTGAATGAATCCATTAAAATTATGTGGATGCATCCTGCGCAGAGAAAAAAAAGTCTCCTGATACCTCTGATAGAAATTAGCCATGAATTAGGAGAGAGAGGCTAGGCTCTTTCTGGATGCCAGCCAAAGCAGAATTAATAGGCCATCAGAGCCTCTTGTGTGCTAAATCCCATTTGTTCACCCATGGTTTATGAAAGCTCCTCCTCTGTTGCTCCAGGCCTGGTGTGAGACCCCTGAACACCCACCACAAAACTTCACTCATTAAATAAAGATCTGGGAGGAGATGAGGCAGCGAGGGCTGCAGATCAGGGAACTGCAGGTTAGGGTGGTGTTGTTGGAAATGATGATGCTAAGGCGATGGACTGGGCTGGGGTGTGATTCCATTTGGGGTTTGGATGGGCTTAGGCAGTGGTCAGGACTGGAGCTGAAAGGACTATAGCAGGACACTTGGGGGAGGATAGTCACGTGGGCCTCTTCAGCACCAACTTTATCTCAGCAGTGTCCACTAATCCCACAAATTGATCCTCAGTGTTTCTGTGTTTAAGTGGAGGAAAAGCTCTGACCAAATCTCTTTGGAAAAGGGTGTCTGAAATGCCTAAACCTATCAGAGGAAGAGGTTTCACCCTGCAGTTTTTTCAAGCACTTTCTGGCACATGATCATTATTTTCTGTATGCCTGAAAACACACAGCATCATATGAGATAATTATTAGTCATGTACATTACTTGAAGAGTAACAGCTCTTGGCATGCCTGACTCACGGTCAGGAAGTCAGTGCTTGGAATTTGTAGCTTAGAATAAACTCTTCTGTAAGATTTACTTCCTCACTGTACTGTGTGTCCAAGTGGCTACATGATGTTTTGATTGGTTGTTTGTTTTGTTTTGTTCAGTTTTTTTGTTTCACAGCTTCTATCGATAATTTTATTGATGAACCTTTTCAGTAGCCTGCTTTCACATCAGCTGCAGACAGTTTGATGTTAGCTAAAATATATTCTGTAGAAGCTTTCCAAGCTTGGTCTACTGCAGGTCTTTTTGAAGCACTGAGTTAAGTGAAGTTTGAATGCACCAAATGTATGTTGCTGTGGATAAAAGCATCTGCCAAATGAATGTAATGGACTGTTTGCTACCCCCTCCTCTACTGCAGGCCTGCCATACTCTCGACTTACTGAAGCTGTGTTTGTCGGCCTGTGTGAGAGTGATGCTCAACATTTAACAACTTCTCAAAACCAACACACAGCAGTGGAAGTATAAGAAATTGGCTGAACAGTGTGTTTGTCTGCTCTAATTTAAGTTGCAATAGGTAGTGTGTCTGGATAAATAGTTTACCACATACAGTAGTAACCAAAAATTAGTCCAAGTAGTACATAATTGCCTAGTGTAACTACTGTATACATTGGTTTGTGAGGTTACAGGTTACAATTTTTAAAAAGCCCCTTTGGCATCTAGCACATCCACTGTGTGGGCCTATCCTACATGCTAGCACAGTTTAAGGAATTATTAGCATCCTCAGTCTTTTGGCACAATATCATATATGCAACTATTACTGTATGTGCATAGCTGGATAAGACCACTACTCAACTTCTAATGTAAAATGACAGGCAGCAGAGACAGTTATCTCCTGGTCATATAAAGGTGGACAACAAGGCAGCTTCCCAGAATGAAGCCACCACAAGCCGATCGTCCCCTGGAGGCTGGTTGCAGAATAGGTCATATACCTGCCCCCTCCACATTAACAATGGGCCAAACTAAATATCCACTGTAAAAATCAAATAAACTTTTACCAACGGTGATTTCTGTCATCTTAGGTGGTGTATTTTTTAGTGTTGCAGGCAGAGAGGTACTTGGTGGGGTCTCCCACAGTGCCATAGAGGGGACGCACCTACAGTAGCAGAATCCCCCATAATGCCCCTATGGGCAAGATGTATGTAGTTTGGGGTTGGTGGGGACATTGTGTGCCTATGCTCTGTTGATGCTGTGTGGATGCCAAAGGGAGAAATTAAGGAGAAAAAGGCAACTTCTGTCTCTGGCTCCTTCCACAAGCTAGCCTAGGTTACAATATAATCACACTAATTTATGTAGAGGTCATTTTTCTGTTCAATTTGTTTTTAATAAGTTATTTGATGGTATAAAAAGGGGTGTGTTTTGTGATGATTCGCTAGCCTAGATTGGGAAACTTACTGTGGCTACACTTCTGGTCACTACTGCACAGAATGTGGTTGCAAAATGTGTCATAAAAGGAAGATGGCAGTCTTTATATTCCTGATATTTTGGCTTTACTTTGCATAGTGGCAGGAAGTGGTGATGTGTCATCCATTTTTATGTACAGTTTATGCTGCTGCTAACAAGCAGCTACTCAGTGTAAAATAAAATTTTATGACAAATGTATTGAAAATCATACATTTTATAAAAAGTATCTTTAAAATCTTTTAAAAGTTACAGCTTTGGAGTTGGATGTACTCTAAGGAAAGGTGAACGTTTCTTTGGAGATTTTCCTGCCTCATTTAAGCCAGTGTGTGCAACCAAAGCACTGACTCACCTTGACAAAAACAGTGATAACCTCCAAATGAACTGGCTAACCAAAATAACACAGGGATGTGCAGCTCAGAGGGGAGGCCTCAAACTGCTGCTGCACAGAGAAGTTTGCATACTGAACCCACTGGAGGGCCATTACAGCTCAACCGTTCTTTTCACTGCACTGATAAACAACAATTCCCAGAGTCCCATAGTCCTCCATTGTCCGAATTTACATGAGGTTTGGGGGCTTCAGCACATGTGAATGATAGAGGTCAGAGCCAGTACATATTCAAAAACACACACAACACAAGGAGAATGATAAGCATAACAGCTTTCCACAAAAACTCACAGTTTAAAGCCTTAAAAAAGAAAACTTTTAAAATGCTCGAATTTACAAATTCACCACTGTAAACATACTGTACTGAAATGTTCACATGCACATACAAACACATGTCCATAGAAAACCTACATACATGCCTGCTCTTATGCTGTCATAGACACACTATATGTAAATGAGATCTAAAATGGCTCTCATGCTTGCCCTCTTCCTCCGGTGCCAGAGTCACGCATCATTGTCAGCAGCCAGCAAAACAAGATGAAATAAAATTCTAAGCCGTCCTGGCAGTCAAGGACACCATTCCCTCACCGTAATAGCCTGTATCGCCTAGCCACTCCATGTGTAGCTTTTCTTCATTGCTCTGGGCTTTTATTCCTGGCAATAAGCTCTTTATCACTCCTCAACACAATTCATTTAAAACCACCGTCAGGAAGCAATCAAACCTTAAGTAAGAGGATTCAAAGTCAGTGTGTTATTGTTAAGCAAAGTAGCATTACTTCATTTCCATAATGCACCCAGACAAAGATGCCAAATAGGTAATAATAAAGAACAGTGCACTAGGAAACAAACAGTTAATACTGTTTGTTTGGGGTGTTTTTTTTCACTTTTGGGTCCCCAAATTCAAATGCAATACTTTATCCACCCCTGTTGTTTCCTCTTCTCTTCTTTCTTGCATTTGCCTCCTTTTCTGCTTCCCAGAATGACATTATGTTTGGGTTAGTTGTCTTTCTGCCTCACACACCTATGATTTAGCAATTCTTGACATATCCATTACACCTCACAGATTGGCTGTTCTCCTTTCCCTGTGTCTTTGGAAACCTATAGAAATGACATGTACCCTTCCATTTTTTTTCTCAGATGTCCTCGATTCACAGGTGGTGCATTTAGAAAGAAGTGGATTCTAATTTCAGGAGTGTTCCCTTACTATTAACTATAGCTACAGGAGGGACATCAATCTTGACAAGGTCTTTTTGAACCACATCTAAAAATGCAATACTGTTGTGTATTTTTCACCTGCTCTCCACAGCTTGACTGTAGATGGGCATTTCGACTGCTGGTTCTATGATTTACTCTCTGCATTATTTTTGTCTCTATAACAGTGTTTGGGAAATTGTTCGTGTCATCATTATGTAGTTTTTGTATGTGGATTGCTTAGGTAGAATCGCCTGTCACATCTGATCTGCAGCAGAGATACAGTCAATTTTATAACAGTTGTAATAATAGATAGGATCAATGTCATCATCACCCCAGTCATCTTCATCATCCCAGCAATGTTTACTGTTAAACCAGCCTCAGCTTTCTCCTCCATCACCTCAGTCCTCTTTCAGTGATGTTTACTTGTGAATTGATTTTCATCTTCATGTGTTTGCGGTTCTATTACATCTTGGTTTTTACATTCTTGACCGTTGACATTAATTGATCAAGTGAAGGGAAAAGTTCATCAGGTAGCAATTGCATCAACCTGTAGATGGATTTCACAAAACCACATGACCAAAAGGCCACATGACCCCATAGCAATGAATCCATATTAATTATATTATGACTTCCAGTGCAAAGAACATTTGTTTCTTTTGGATATTTCTGAGTCCTTCAGGATTCCTTTTTAAATTTTACACATACAGCACAGTGTCATATTTAACACAGAGAAGTCTGACATATCAATACCGACCTTTATTTTAGCATAAAATATATCTAGATATCAAAACTGTAAACCATCGCTTTAACACCAGCTTTAATGAGGTCTCACTTTACAAACACATTTTAGAAAAAGTTTATTAGTTTCAAGTATTATTAAATAGCCTCAATAAGTGCTGGTGTTTATTAAGTATGATGGGTTAATTCCATGTCCACTGTCCCCTCCCTCTAGTGGTTTCTATTTAATACACCAACTTCATCACCAGGGAGATTAAGGCTAATGCCTAAAGGAGCACAGCCCAAAATTGAAAAGAATTAACTGTAATTAGCACACTAACAAATGGCTATTACAGTGGCAATTGTTGTATTTTTATTATATAACCTGTAATCTTAGTCTTGAGAATCTCATTTTAAACAATGATGAAATGAGGTGCAGAGTTATTTTAATATCTCACATTTTAATTAGGTGAAATCCATTTATCAAATAAATGCAGGGTAGACAAAAAGGCATTTTTCTATCACATCTCTGCTCTGTTCTCACTGGGATCGTTACCTTTTGTGCTACATACTAGCAAATATAAGAACACAGCTATAGGCAGGTAAGCCTACATCAAGCACAGAGTCATTAAACCAACACCACAGCCACAGCAGGCAGCACAGCACATAAAAGGCCCTGCTAACTGTTCCTTTGGTCTGTAAACTCAGCTAATTAACAGTAGCTTCATGCTTTTTGTACGTTGCCAGCTCTGTGTGTTTCTTCAAGGCCACAGGATGTAAACCCTGCAACTATCTGTAGTAGTCTCAGAAAGGAAAGGTGAGACAGGCAGTAGTGAGCAGGGATTTATTGGCTTTGATAGTTATTGGATGCAGTGTGGGTTTTTTCCCATCTTTTGTCACCTTCTGCTCGCTGTCGCTGCTGCCTTCGCTAGTGTCGCCCCACACAGACAGTAATGAAAATAATAATAATGATAAGAATAGCATCACTTCAATCTCACTTTCAGTGATTATATTGTTCCACCCGTTTCCGTTTCTGCTTAAATTATATTTAACTTCTTCTGCTGTGGTCTGCAAACAGGATTACTGGTACTTATCTGAAATGAAAATGCATTTTTAACACAGTTTAATAAGGAGAGTGGAAAATCCAGTCCATAGCAATAAAGCTGAAACTAATTCATTTGAGTGACTGTCAGCTCACTGTGTTTCTATTCTTCTTCACATGCCCATTCCCACTGTTAAAAACTGTAAAAGAAAGGAGGCAGAAGGCCATTTGTGTAATCTGCGGCAGCCTGACATGAGCACGGTGATCACAGAAACACTGAAGAATCTTCATCCAGTCTTTAAGAGCCTCTTCAAAGACGTAGTAAAAGGCCAACTTAAAAGCAACCGAGACCATCAAACTCTGCAACTTTTCTAAAGAGTCTTGAGCAGAGTGGAGGGTGAAGGGGTGGACTGGTAGGATGGAGAGGAGAGAAACTGCCACTTGTCCTCATGCATCTAAAGTGGTCAGCAGTTTGAGCCTGTCCATGCCTCCTGTTCCATTATGGAATAGTAACACAGGGGCCTGTTTGTTCGCCAAACACAATTAACAAGGTTTCTGCTGCACATCAATACTGCTATTTGCATAGGGTATTGATCTGAAGTCCTTATAATCACAAAATGTTAATTGCACCAATTAATTCTCAATCTGTTTGTGCCCTTGTCTGGCCGCCTTGAGCCCTGAAGGTCAGTGTGAAAATGAACTGCTCTTTGATTCTCCTCCAGGAAAAGATTTTTTCCCAAGACAACATAGTTTGCTACTCTGAAATCAAAAGGCCCCAGCATCCTTTATCATTATTATCATTCACTGTGAGTGGTGGCTAATGGGTTTGAAATCTTGTGATCTGATTTGTCCTTTTAAACAAGGTTTTTCTTGTCTCATTCATTAACCAGGGCCGCCTCCACTTCTCTGTAGAGCCATGGCTATTTACACCTCAAAGACACAGTATCTCCCTTTATATTGACTAATAAGTCATTTTCTGAGACAATGCATTGCCCATTTGATTCATAGCCCATATGTGGTATGTGTGAGCTTCCCTCTGTCTCTGCTTCTGCTGCTACACCTTGTTATTACATGCTGAAACATGACCTCCTGGTTTATTGTCTGTTTGAGATGATCAGAATAATAAGTCAGAGCTGTCTACCCTGCTGCTCCTCTGTCTGTGATATGTAGGTAGGCCTCCTTCCCTTATTGTGTGCTGTACTTATTTATTTTTTTTATCCAAGCATGATACAACATATATTGCTATTGTCTTATAAAGAAGTATAACTACGCTGAATATATGGTACAGATAAAAATATAAATAATTTGCCATAAAAATCTAAATATCTAAGTATATTAAGCCTTTAGGTGGTGAAAATTAATTGTATTTTAGCACTGGCTGTATTTAGCAGTATTGATCAGAATCTGTGTTAATTGCTTTTCGGTCTGTCTTGATTTGGTCATCAACAAGAACACAGTTACAGGTTTTGCAGTGTGTTTGCGGTGTGTTTTGCTACAATATCTGTAGATAACAGTGTAGAAGGACCTCTCTTCCAGTCCCCGTCATCCATGCCTGAACACAGCCAAATGACAAATGAGCCACCCTGTGTGAAAGATGAATTTCAATCCACTACACCTGTGCCACCCCACCAAATGAAAGAACTGATTGCCTCCAACTGCATATTTAAAATGCTTAATTCCTCCATTAAGAAACCTATTTACATGAATTAGGGACAATTAGCATTTTCAGACCCACTTCAACTTTGTTCGCCCCCATCCATTAACATTTGAAAGTGTCGGCTGCCAGACACAAGAAAGCCCCTCCATCTGATTTGTGCTGACCCCCTATGACGGCTGCCTGGATGGACTTTTTTTTTTTATCTGTTCTACCTCACTAAAGGAGGGGGCAGGCCTGGGGTCTGTAGTAAGTCACCTCATTATGGTTAATCAACAAAAGCCAGGAAATGAAAGACAACAGAGTGAAGGGCAAAGGGATGTCTAATGGGGAGAAGCTAAGGTGCAGGTCTTCAACCTCGCACACCTTTTATCTAAGGAAATTACATTAATTATATGTTGTCGAGCTCACGGGTTGTTACTTTAATAGTCTGTTGCACAGTGAACAGTTGAGGAAAAAGGAAAAATCTGTAGCCTTTAAACTGTCAGTAGTTAAGTAGAAATAATGAAGAAAAAAGTTGATAAAAGAGGAGAGGATGAGCGTCAGGGTATGCTCCTGTCAGGTTTCTGAAGTCACTGGACCTTGTAGCTAAATTCAATCTACACAATGGAAAATAAAGCCTCATTGTACACAGCCTTGAGTATTTTCATTGGTCAGCAATTACAGCGTTTGATTCAAAGCCCCTGCACATCCTTAGGATGAAATTTTTGATGGAAAAAAGCTGTCATCTTCATTAGAAGATGACAGAGGCTGTCTCATGCTCTGGGGAATTTATTAGAAAAAAGAGCCTCTCATCATGTGAGTCGTATGTGATGTTTTTTATTGCTGCAGTCACAGGCAAGAAAGGCAGAGGGAGCTTGTTTTGATGATTATATTTCCTATTGAACATCAAATTAATATCTCTAAGTTGCATAAATGCTTGTGTGTGTGTGTGTGTGTGTGTATGTGTGTGGGGCGTTGTTTTCCTATACTTGTGAGGAGCCAAACCTGGGAACCCACTAACAATGTGGTGACTTGCCTTCCTCTTTGGGATTGGATTCTGATGCTATTGAATTTTAGGGTGATGACATAGTTTAAGGTCAGGGTAAGGTTAGTGTGTTCCCATGTGTAATGCTGCATGTCTATGTTTATATGTACACTGTGCACTTAATGGTCTGCTAATGTGTGCCCCTAAAATTCATCAAAAATTAAGTTTTAAAGGGCCAGGTCACCTAAATCACATAAAAACATTTTTCATATACAGATGGGTGCCAAAATAAAGGAAAAGCCGCAATAACTGAGTGGTCTCTTCCAGGATGACAGTGGCCCCCATCCATAGGGAACAACAACTCAATGAATGGTTTGATGAGTATGAAAATGATGTGGATCATATGCTATGGCCTTTGCAGTCCCCAGATCTCAACCCAGTCGAACACCTATGTGCGATTTTTGACCAGCGTGTTAGACAGCGTCTCCACCACCATTATCAAAACACCCAGTGAGGGAATATCTTTTGGAAGAATGGTGTTTGTCCCTCCAGCAGAGTTTAGAGACTTGGAGAATCAATGCCAAAGTGCACTGAAGCTGTTCTGGTAGCATGCGATGGCCCAACACCTTAGTAAGCCACTTTATGTTGGTTTTTCCTTTAATTTGTCTTCCATCTAATTATGAAGGCCATTATTCACTTCAAAAATCTTAAAGTCTGACCTCAAAATTGATTAAACATTGCAAGTGAATGTAAAGAAAAAATATGCAACAGAAGCAGCCATTAACTTCATGCTATATGTTAGAACAGAAGTGGAAAGAGGGTTGTTTGCTCAGTAACTTCTTAAGAAAACAGTATGCACCTGGTCAAGAGATTTGTTAGTTAGAAGGCTTTGCTCTTGAACTAAGCTTGCCAAGCAATGTCATTCAACTGACCTGACATGACCTCCTCAGCAGTTCAAACACCACTTTGTACAATAACAGGTAAACACTGAGATGGCTGACCCTCAAGCTTGAAACAGTCTGCTCTACTGCCTACCTGCAGAATCGTCTTTGCACACAACATGAAACAATTACACTAGTGAGAATGGAGTGGAAGTATCTGCTTATACCACCGTATATAAACACCATATACCTGGCAGCCTTTATATCAGCCAATCACTGCTGAAGGCAGCAACTAACCAACCTCTGCGGAACATCCACTATCTTTTCCAGCCTTGCCGGAGCTAGCTCAGTGAATAGATGCTGTCTTTTTGTACGCTTTGATTTCCAAGACAGAATAAACTAGCCACAGGAAACCTGAATGCTGATTTACAATGCCAGGTCTGGCCTCAGATCACCTTACACTGTCTTATGTTGTATTAAACTTCAGTGGGGCACTGCAACATTGAGTAGTAATGAAATTCTTCAAATATACCAAATGGAAGTTTTATTGTAACAAAACCTAATTCACTTTTCTTTTATTTTATACAAAAATGCATTTTTTTTTCTGTCCAAATGACTTTTATAATACACAAAATGCCCAACTTCATTTTCACTTTGCTACTTGAAGGTTGCATTAATGCCTCTTTTCAGTCTGCAGACATCTGCATACCATCACACCTTTGGCTTACACACAGGGTTGAAGATAAAAAACAGTGCAAGAAGCATGTGTGATTTAAGCATTGAACATGTCAAGTGGAAATAAAAATGTGCAAACAAAAAGCAATGCACTAAAACTAATTGGCTGTACAAAATAACAGCAGCATACATTACCGAGATATAAATAAAATGTGAGAGATGTGTACAAGACAAAAATTGCAGAATGCAATTAGTCATAAAATGTCAGTGTACTATAAATAGTGTGCAACAGGGAACAGGGTGCAACAGGGTGTGTAAAAAAGTGCAGACATTCACACTATTACATCTATAGGTCATACATATGTACAAACGTTATTAGCCATGTAGTATGTACTGTAGATACCTGTCCACCTCCCAGATATATTCTCTTGATTTGCTGCACCACAGTATTTCAGCTCACATTTTCCAATCCCTGACTTGCCCTAGCTCTCCTTGCCTGTGTCTACTCAACAATAATTCCTCCATGACTCATTTAATGTGACATCCAGAGAAAATATGAAACACAGATTTCTCTGTCTGACTGGTCAGGTTTAATCTCGGTTTGTTTATACTCCTCAACATTTGATTGTGCCGCCAATTGTGAAGTCCTTGTACCTGACAGGACAAGCATCTGTTAATATTTCTGAGCTAAGCTGCCAATCCTAGATCAACCCTAATTCTAGATACACATATGCAGTTTATCATCTTCACCACTTCATCCTCTAAACTTATTTCTTCTGTGTTCACCAACTTTTGTTTGGGCATTTATTTGCATTAAAAATGTAGTCTTTGCTCTTTTAAACTACTCTTCTAGTCTATTAATGTTGTTCGACTTAGTGTAGGGTTGCTTTTTGAAACACAGGCACATAGGCATCATCCATTTCTGTCCATTTGCTATATCTTACCTTTCTTTCATTTCAGGAATTTTAAACACTAGACAGTACTGGAGTTATTCCACATATATATGTTATTTAAAATCATATACAAGTATGTAATGTAGTAATGTTGTAACTGAAGTATCTTCTAAATTATTTCAGTTACTTTTGCCAGTACTGTTAGACCACTGACTCTAAAATATTTCAAAACAAAATTGGTAACTTCCATAGTTTCCAATAATTTATGCCAATGTATTTGTTTTTCTTACAGATGCACAGTATGCAATGAAAGGTTTCTGGTATATTTCTTAGGATTGTTGTGATCAAATTTTCAGCTGTCTCATTAAAGAATAAGGCCGGTCATTTTCTATATTAACAGTATTTTCAACACTTCCCACCCATACAGAGACTAAATGGATTGCATCAGTCAGTGTGTCAGTCGTGGATTATCTTATTCACCTGTGACATAGACCTCTGTTGTTGTTCAAAAACAATTAAAAACACATCTGTGAAACACATCGCTGCACTGGGTGACATACTGTATGTATTTCTTCATTAGCAAACCCCAAACTGGAGTGTGACGAGCTAGTGGAATGTAAACAAAGCTGAGAGCTTGTGCAAGATCTCATGCATGTGCAGTTGATTCTAATTCATCCCTAACTTCAGGAAATTATGGCCGCTCAGAGACTTTGGGGCAACATAGTCAGGTCTTGGGTTTCATAATGAAAAAAAAAACATCATCCAGTGCTGCAGTGTGTTTCCCTGATGTGTTTTTAACTGTTTTTGAAAAACAACAGAGATCTAATGCACAAGTTCATCTAGGGCTGACAGCTGACAGACATTAACCATGAGTAGAGGAAATTTTTTGTCAGTTTTAGTCTTTGTATGGAGATTGCTCAAAATACTATTAATATAGAAAACAACTGGCCTCATCCTTTAAATAAGATGCATTAACATTATATATTTCACCACAGGTACTGTAGCTATAAGGATACCACCACTGATACAGTCATCTACACAAGCTCATGTCATAATAAAGACAATGCAATCTGTTTGGATGCTTATTATCTGCATTGCAAGGACAAGTCCTAAAGTACTATCATAATTGTGCTATTGATTAAACATAACTCATTTTGTCTGATTACGATTACAATTTAATATTGACTTTCCATGTGTGATGAATTCACTCTCCTGGTGTCAGTCTTGTTGACTTGTATGATCTATGAATCATCAATACCATTGATTCTCCCAAAGTTCATCCATCCATATGTGACTGGCACATCAGTATTTTACATAAAAAAGATTGAGGGGAGGCAATCTGCATGTCAGCAAAATGTCACTATAATTGAGCCTGGCTGATGTTATTGTCCCTTAACGAAGTTCTGACTGTTTTATAAACAGGGCTGGGACAAGAGGCATCAGTCACCAGGGAGACTGTTAACATTACCAAGGACAAGAGCATCTCACATTAAACAGCAGCGGCAGATGTGCTGCCCTCTCTCTCATATTGAAATGATAGGTCACACTCTTATCTATCTATCTATCATCCACATGTTAACTCACCTCAGTGATGGCAGGAGATGTGTTTACAGTTTAAACAACAAAAGGAAAATATGTTGTACTATAGTACAATAGCACGCAAGAATGACAGCACACTGAGGCTAATTGGAAAAGGCCTGTCACTGATTACAGACACACTCTGTATGTGCGTCTATGTGTGTGTACACTTACCCCTTGTGTGCCTTGCGTGGGTGCATGGCTATTCGGTCCACACACACCTGTGTATCTCTGGCAATTGCTCTGCTGGTGGACACCACCGTGACAGTGGGCTGCCCTCGGAGGTCTCTGGATATCCAGTGTAAATCCAGCCCAGTAGAGCTGTGAAAAAAGCTAATAATATGTTATTGCAGTCTAGGTCCCCCTGTCGCCTCTCCATCAGAGCACCACTGTCACCTTACTCATGGACCGCAGTGTGATAATGAACAATAATGCGGAGTAGCTGAGAGTGAGAAGTCCAATCTGCCTCCTGAGTGGTAAAAGGGCTAGATGAAAGTACACCCCATATGCTGTGTAAGAGCTCCTGACTCCAAGGCCGTGTGTCATCCTATCACAGACCTCTGGGCATCCCTTCCAATAGGTAAGTATACTTCTGATTGATTATTATTTTATTTCATAAATCATGAAGGTCCGCTCTCGACAAGAGAGGGCCTGTGTGGGTTTTCTCATTGCAAAACTGTGTGGGCTGATGAGAGGTGAAGCCAATTTGAGAATATTACTCTACAGCTTTGTTTTTTAGGCATCTAAATACTTAAACCAGCTACACAGAAAACTGTTGCCTAATTGTTTCATCATGATGTGTTTATTCATATTTAATGTAGAAGCATTTTCTCCTGCAAAAACATGGTCATTAGTGGAAGCTTCACAAATAAATAAATACCCAGATTTGTTGTGAGAGTGTTTAAATCTCTCAAAGAGAATCTAAAATCATGTCATCAGTAGTGACTTCAGGCGTGTTAGTGAAGCACTGCCGCTCCGAAGCCGAGGGGCTACTGCTGCGCTGTCTTTGTTTAGGAAAAAGTTTTATAAAATAACCTTCAGAACATAACTAACAAGTTCATTTTCAAACCTAAACATATTAATATGCCTTCTTTGATCAAGCTATGGTACTACAGTATTTCTGCTTTTGCTTACAGTGAAACATTTCCCTGTAGATAAAAAACACAGCAAAAGCAAAGTGGTACAACTTTCAGCTGGCCTGAGGCCTCTGGTGGCAGCTGAAAGTAACCCCCCCCAATTAAAAACTTCTTTTATAAAAGTAAACTTGTACATGATAGCTCAACTGTCTTATAGCTTATAGAGTACTTGCAGAAATAGCATCTTTGTAGGTGAAAATTCAATTTAGTTTTCTCATAGCTCTCTCTCCATATCTTTAGTGCGAGTGCTATAATTAACTTCAGAAAATTGTTTCCAGTTGTCACGCAGCATCACAGCAGTTTCTAAATTCATCAGGTAAATATATGAGGGTAAGCTACAGTCTGCCTCTCTAACTGTAATTATGGTGATGAGAAAGGGGGCATTTTATTTTGTGTCTGATTATTTCATGGCTGCCTCCTGCGCTGAGTTGTATTTTTGGTGCGTGACCACAGCCGCTGTGGTTTTCTGAGCCCCATGGGACCAATTCCCATTATTTACTTGACTGTGACCCTGTGTCCTGACCCCTCAAGTCTCTCATTCTCCAAAAGCCTACTTTTAAATTGCTCATCTAATAGCAACCTGCATTTTTACTGAACTGTAATGAATGCTCCAATTATGCTGAAGGTGATGGAGGCGATTTTACTATGATAGAGGGGGTGATTGGATCTCCCACCCTCCATTTCACTATCTCTCTGCTCTTCAGGCATCCTCATAGACCTGTGGTCAGCACTAAATGTTGGGAAGAAACTACAGTAAGCCTGCACTTGTGGTAATGCACCCTCTCAGTGCACTGCCAAGCTTTGCACCAATGAGGTGACTACAGAATTAAGTGCTTGAAATAAATGAATTCATTCTGGCAGAAATGTGTCAAATGACCTTTCCGCTACTCATTAGACATGGTGCACATTTCACCAGAGAATTGCTCCTGTTGTCTGGGCTCTTTTGTTTCCCCCCTACTCTCTGCCTTGTCAAAGGGGAATGGTAATTAAATGAAATCATTTCCATGTGTAAGGTTGTGTAGATCCCTCCGCAAGGTGTGTCAATGAGTCGATAGATATTTGGAGTGTATTGTGGAGTCAGGTGATAAGAACTCCAGTCATACTGTGCTAAATGACTGCCAAAGCTCCATAAAAACCAATTCAAAGGCAGAGAAGTTTGAGGGTTGGACATAACAGAAAGAGTGGAGGAAAGCCATTGTCCCCAGTGGATGATATTCTGACAGTGGTGACACTGGTCACTGTCCACAGAAATTGAAATGTTTGGGATCATTCGAGGCTGGGCACATTTTTCATTTTCCCCCATTTTCCCCCTCTGATTAAAAGGTTGTTTGTGAAAACTGAACAGTCTCATTGGAGGTGGTATCCTCCTGCTTGACTGAATGCAGGGTATTTCACTCAGCTCTGTGCACAAGAGGAGAGCTTATCCTAATGCAGAGCTTGTCTGCCTGCCTGCCAAGGAGAGATGTGGCTTTAAGAGGCCCATACATGGTGTTGATTAGTTTTACTGAGCGAGTATGCAGAGACCAATAAATTAAATATGAATAAATTAAAAATGTACTCTAGCAGAAAATTGCTTGGAAAACAACCACCTCCCCATTAAAATATGTATAGTAATGCCTTTTATGTGAGGTAACTTGGGATTAGATATCACTGTAAATTAACACGCCATCCAACCGTAGTCAAGAACTTTTCACTTTTAACAAGGACTTATAAAAGAGGTATTTACTCCAGTGTGCTCAGTAATTAATTTGATATTCAAATGAGCTTACAGTATGTATTATAATTGCAAATATCCCAAATAAGTGTAGTTTTAAAAAGGGGTAGTGTCAACAAAGATTGATGAGGGTTGCTTTGAAATTGCCATCTGTTTCAAATGTTTTCTTCAGGCGACCCACCACCCACCCCCCCATCTTCTGTGGAAATAGTGCCATCATGGTTTCTTCCTGCCATTTGGCCATATGTATCTCTTACTTTGTGTGGGAGGGGGTGTGCTGCAGTGTATGTAAACACACATACACACTCATCTCCACACACAACACAAACATTGAAGGGGATCAGGAACATCAGCATGTGTGATGAGCTCCCACAGATAACGTCTCCGCAACATTTCCATGACATTGTAGCTGTGTTACCTCATTACCACAATGTCACAGCAGCGGTGCGAGGATGTTGTGTTTGGGGTGAGGATGGAGGGGATTGGGGGGGCAGCTGCAGGTATCAGGCCTCTGCAGATGAACTGATTAATTAAAGGAAGCTCTATTAAGGTTATTGAGATGCAGCCCCCTCCATGCTCCTCAGCGGATAAAGGTGAATGGAACAGAGGGGAGGCCGAGGAACGGTAAGTATGGGAAGTATCCCTTCCTCTTTTGACAGTAGCCTGTTTGCACCCACTTCACACACCCCACGACTCTTGCCACAAGTGCCTCTCTGCACCCCACCTTTGCAGGAGTGACACTCTCTTCAGGCTCCAAAATGGGGCTGCAGAGGTTTAATCCCTCCAGCCCATCAACTCACCCACCCTTACTTCCATCTGTCAGGAGCACTGCGAGAGGAAAAAGGGGTCGGGTTTTGAGGTGGGGGCAGGGGGCGCATCCCTTGTTCCATCCGGACGAATTTTCTAATTTCCTTTGCTTCCATGCTTTGTCCCAAATTCACACCCCTAACCTATACACCATACAGCCTCTGTCGTTGTGTCCCCCCATCCTCCCACCTCTTTTCTCTGTTGATTTGGCCAAAGGAGTACACGTAAAACTGGAGACTACTGCTGCCTTGCAGCAATAGGAACTGACAGTACTTTAACAGCATCTGAAACTACTGTCATCATATATGAAGAAACTGATTCTTCCTTATTTTCTTGATGTGTTTCAGTCTCTTTAAATTTGTTCCACTGTGAGGTATCTACAAGCAGTCCTATAATTTTCTGTAGGTCATATTCTGCTTGTACAAATTAATTTGGAGATTTTTCCCCTTTAATTAAAAGTCTGGCGCAAGACAATGAGGACCATATGTTGAAATTCCATCTCCTCTTCTGACATAAATTAGCCATACAGGAGGCAGTCTAGACGGACTTCATGCAGATCCACTGTGGCAATCTAAAGGGAAAAACTAACTGGGCGCATCACTGTGTTTCTGCTTTTTGTTTCTCAAACTATCTGTTGACAAAAATCAGTCTGTGAATAAGACAGCACCTGAAATGAACCGTCTTAACCATTTCTTTTGTCTGAATATATCACCAAGGCCTAAGCATGCAGTGTATTAATCAATGACACATTACATGGACATTGCATTTTTAATGGGCAGTGAGTCAGGCAATTCTAATGATATACTGTATCTTCATGCACAAAACTAGGTAGTAAGCTTCAGGGACAGCACTGTCCTGTCAGATTAACTCCAGGAAGTGAATTCAGCATCTTACTACAGCTCCATCTGCTGTTTATACCAGTCTGTGTAAACCAAAGGCGTGCAGTACGTTTTTGGCAAACAGCTTCAGTCAAAGATAGTTACCATGCCATTTGTTCATTCTCATAGAGTGTTCGTTTCATAAAAAATAACATTTAAAAAAATCTAATAAAAAAAGGTGAAAAACGGTTTTCCATATTTATTCATGATGTTAAGAAATATCACCCAAGAATTTTACCTGGACAGAATTTGATAAACATAATGTGTCTACACGCTTATGACAATTACCTCTCCCCTGAAATGTAAAAATATGTTTTGAAAACAGTTTCAACAAATGCATACTACATTTACACTTGCACATTAAAATATAAAGCCTGTGCACCAACACTGGGCCCCGTTGTTGGCACTCATTCACTTTAAGATGCAAATGGGTGGATTTGAAATTCAGCCTCTGTGTGTTATGCTTGGCTACTTTAATGTTGTATCTATGGTGGGGATTATTCTCTCTACAGCGGAAAAACCTGTGTTTGAATGGCAGTGCTCTCAAAGTAGCTCCTACTGCTTTCAATGGCCTCCAAACGAGATTAGACCCGTGGCTGCCCTTGGTCCCAATCCTCTGCATTCAGAGGGAGCATAACCAGCCTGTGTGACAGTTTTTCTGTTTTGACACTGAGCGGGTGCAGTCGCTGCATATGGGGCATTTTGGAATTGAGAGGTCAGAACAGAATAACGAAAATCCCCATTGCTCACTTTGGTGTTGTGAAAGGATGTCCAGTAAAATCTCCTGCACCCTTCTCTGCATTTTAACATGTAATTATAAAATAATAATTTTATTGGACACGCAAAAATGCAAAACGGTTCTGTGTTTTATGATATTTGGCTTATTTCTTACAAAAAAATGTAAAGACAGCCTCAAGTTGTAATCTCATATATCTGTCAATTGCAATTTTTTTAGGAATAAATTAGACTTTACAGATTAATCAGTTTGGATGTTTACCAGTGTTTCCAATGCCTTGACTTATTTGTGGTGGGCCATCACAATATCAATAGTGACCGCCACATATTGATTTAAAATACATAGCTTATATCTTATTTCACTGTAGTGCCATGTGTAGCGCATGTGTTCCCTCAGTCACTCCATGCCCCACTCTATTTCTGTCTCACACATACAGTCTGTGAACATTTCTTCCCCTCAGTGTTTTTTGTTTGTTTTTTTTGTTTGTTTGTGTGTTTGTTTGTTTTTTGAATATTTACTTGTTGACCACAGAGATCCTACTCTTCCAATATCTTATTAGCAAGCTAGCAAGGCTAGCTAAGCTAACATTAGCATACAGCTGTTACCAAGGCCAGTACGCTAAATATAGCATGGATGTACATGGACTGATCTGCAAGTGGAGAAAGTTAATACAAATCAATATTGAATAATACAATATCGAAAATCACGTGTGGGAAAGCTGATCAGTTCGATCAATGTGATTAGCAATCCAGCTGATTCGTTTTGAATATTTACTGGCTTCAGCCAGTGCTGCTGAAGCAGGAAAAGATAGCTAATGAGAACAATGTAGGAGAGGAGGTCTGTGGGAGAGCCAGCTAGTGCAGAAGGGACATGTCAGATGAGCAGCACAACAGCACAGAGGTACCATGGTATTACTATATTTAATTTAAAAAAACATTTATGAAAGCATGACAAACCCCGTAAGACCCCACACAGCCCCAAAAAAGTAGGTGGTACTGTACTGTGCTCAAATCTCCCAGATGGCTCTCTTTACTTAACTAATTCTAGGCTGCTGCTTTATGATAAAAAATCCTTCAATAAGATGCAACCAGTAGTAACTCATTCAATCTCTGGCATTCTCAGATAGCTGGCTGTGTAACAGTAAGCATATATCCAGCAGTTTTGGCCCATTTATTTGACACTCATCACTGCTCTCACTTACTCTTTGGTCATCACCATACATGCTGCATCACCCACAGTAGTGACATTAACATGACAGCCAAATCACAGAACTACACAAAATAACCAGAAGTATATTAAATAAAGTGTATATCAAATTAAGCCCATGCTGACAAGTTGTGTGTTCTCTCTCGCTCCTTATCATGTGTTATTGCTCGTTATTTTGAATGGACATTAGTCTTAGAGATGGCTGGTGGTTTGCAGGGGGTCAGTCCTACTTTTACTGGAGGCAGAAGCTCTCTGGTAATCTGCCTTAGGTGCTGGTTTACAACTTGTGCTGAGGTCCTTCTTGTCCTGTGTCCTGAGGTCAGCGCTGCTTTGCACTCAGCCGCTTTCATGCCGGCACGAGCCTACAGGGACAAGATGTTCATCTTACATAAGAGAATTATAGTAACTATCACCGTCATGTAAAACAGCTGCATGGCTGCACCTTCATCACCATCTTCTGTAATAGGTATATCTGGCACCATCTAGTGGTGATTGAATATGAAAGGCATTATACAGGGCAATAAAAGTAAAAAAGGCATTTTATTAAGAAAGCTTTTGTTTAAAATCCCAAACATAAAACTGTAGATATTAAAAACTGAACTTGAATCAAAATGTCCAAGTTGCAGGAGGTTCAGTAAACCTATGCAGTGATGAACTTCAGAGACATTTTTATAGGCTGCCACTGCTCTCTTCAGTCTTTATTCCATGATAACCATGCATGCAGACCTAGAAATATTTGTTATAATTGCCCATTGTAGTGTAAAACCAACCAGCCAGCTTTAGGGAGTCTGGGAAAATAAAGTACCTAGCCATAAAGTTGGATAAGATATAGTATATTTGCAATAACATCCTCCTAAATTTTTATGCCTCTGTCCCAGTGACAGCCGTGACTGGAGGTATTATGCTTTTGGGTTGTCCGTCTGCACATTTGTCTGTTTGTCCCATTCTCATGAACATGATATCT
>NW_018127884.1:5088828-5100926 GCF_001952655.1 Monopterus albus
CACTTGCACTTGAACTCAAAGATGAACTCATTAGAGTTTGGTGGTCAGTGGTCACTGTTACCTTACGTTCGTCCTGTTCTCGTGAACACAATATCTCAGGAATCAAATTTATTCAAATTTGGCACAAACATCCACTTGGATTCAAGAACACTGTGACAAAGCTCACTCTGTACACTCCTCTGTAAAAATAGTCTCTAAGTGAAGACAGCATGTTTCTCACTGGAAATTATTCTTCAGAATCATACTGTATATGTCAATACAGCGATAACCTCCATTTAGACAAAATACAATTCTTTAAGAGTCTTCACTACATATATTATATGAGCCTGGACAAACATGACTGTAAACCTGACTGGTGAGGCGAGGCATACAACCACGAGGGAGTAATTCTAGCAGTTTTCTTCTAATATGATGGAGATGTAAATGATGTTGCTCACCCCTGATAGCTCTGTTAGTTGTTAGCTGAAAAATTATCATAACCATTAAGAATAATGGCCAAAAACTCCACTGACTTTGTAAAAACAGTTTTGCTGTAAGTGCTGAGTTGCTACTGAATGGAAAAGTCTTCACTCAAAACAAGATAATTACCACATTAGGTAAGTGATGCATAAGCAGATGTAATGGACAGAACATTAAGCACCTATAGTACTTAAATATACAAGCAGAGACTTGACATCTTTTAAGTTATTTGGGAGTCATATGAATTTAGAATCCTGAATAAGAGAACACATACAGTACCACATTGGTGGATGTGGAAGGAGTAGAAAAGGTCCTTTCTCTCTCACAGCTGAGCTTAGCAGGGCTTCTGCAGTTGCTGTCTGCTTTTGCTGAAGCTGCCTTGGGGACCAGGGGTGGGTCCAAGGTGTCCCCAGAAGAGGTGAGAGGCATGTCCTCCAGAGTCTGTGATACTATTGTAGAAAATTTTAAATAGCATCAATGTCAATTAACCTCATGTGGTTAATGTCTTTCCCTCCATCCTGCCTATGCTTCTCAATTCCTCAGTACTCTCCACTGTATGATCATCATATTATCTAAAACTATATCTATCTATATATAAATAGATAGATATAGATATAGACATAGAGATAAATATGTTAGTGCACCTTGACTGTTCAGTTTGACTGACTTTAGCGCTGGTCTTAAAAAAATGAGTCTGTTGTGTTACTTGCCATATGAACAGTTTGAACACTGGTCTAAATGGGCCTTTTACTACTACTACTCAGAGAAGAATCTCTTGTTTAAACGACACATGATGTGTTTCCCCTAACCTGAATCCTAACATTATCCTAACGACAACCACCAAGGGGGGTGCTACATGAAGCCGAGTTTTGAACAGGGAAAACACCTTAACACAAGACAGTTCAGGAGGCCAGGACAATGCATAAACAGGAAACACTGACAAATAAGTGACACGTTATCTGACAGAAATGCAGGGGTACTGATATTTTTGACCAGAACTGTATCTGGACACCTATGGTACCAGTTAGAACTCATTGCTGAAATTAATCCAACCATTAGTTAAAGAAAATACAAACTTTGAAGAAATTTGACACAGAAGATATTTCACCTCCACTTAATCCATTTTTTCATACACCAGAACACTGTGTCATATAATATCGCTCACACAATGTTCAAATGATCAAATCATGACCTGGATTAAGTTATCTATATTAAGTTAAATCTTCATTACTGTCTTACTCTCTTCCTCTTCCAAGTGGTCACGCATCATCTCCAGCACATTAGGCGGTATAGCAGCCCCATTAGTGTCACCCTGTTGGACAAAGCACCTCATAAGAGCTTCTTATGCGCAAGTCATGTGGTAAAGTTTATGAATGCAACTGGAGAATGACTGCCTTACTGTAATCCAGGGGTTTTCTAATAGCTGATTAGCAGACATGCGGTAGGCAGGGTCCTTCTTCAGAAGGCAAGTCAACAGATTTTTTGCTGTTGAGACAAACTCAAGCTGTTGAAAACAGCACATATACAAGATCTATATCACAATTTCTTGGTTTTCTTTTTTTTTTCAGGATTACATTTATTTAAGCATAACAGTGGACATTAAGTGTCACCTGCATCACTGACTGTGGCCCAGATGGGTTGAGTAAATGTAACCCCTTTGTTCATAATCTCCTCAAGCAGATTTTCCTTTGTTTTGGTCACAAACGGAGGCTCCCCACACAGTCTGCAGGGGACACAGCTCAGACACATGTATTCACAGTATGCACGTACATGTATGTATAAAGTATATTTATTTATTGTGCAAGTGTGTATCTACTTACAACATATACATAATAACACCTATGCTCCAGACATCACACCACTGGCTATAGCCACGACCACTCATCATTTCAGGTGCTGAAATTCACATGTATACACAAATGTACAGTGTGTCTGTCTGACATATGGAAAGTTTGAGCATTAATACATAGTTAAAACTAGTTTTAACTATGTATTAATGGTGCTGCTGAACAATGTTTCAAAAGCCAAGTCTCATTAAACTTTATTTGGACCCTAATAGGGGTCCACAGTAAATTAATAAAATGAAATAAAATAAAATACAAAATAAAATATAATACAAAATGAAAACATGTTAACATCAGGTAGCAGTCTTCTTTTTTGCAAGGCACGCTGCTACGCCACTCATTCAAACTTAAATCTCTATCCATGCAGTCATCTATTTGACCTATTTGGGATACTATATCAGATACAGGTGTCATACCCATATAGAGGAGAGTCCCACAGGCTTCTGTCATCATGTTCCCAATCCCCACGCCACCTGTCTCCACCGATAGTCCAAAGTCTGTCACCTAGGTAGAGAATACCACTTAAGAAAAAAGACTATACAAATAAACATGGTTATAGTGTGCTCACAGTACATAACCAATATAACATTCATTGTTTAAGGTGCCCTTGTCAAGAAAACAAGGCTAGAATTTGAGAACAATGATCCTTGGTGATTTACATGACTAGCTATATAGCTGTTAAGGCTGAAAGGGTCCACATATTGTTGAAAGAGGAAAAAAAAGTAGAAAAAAATCCAGAAGAGAAAATCAACTCCTGTGAAATGAAAGCATTTTATGCTGTGCCTTGACAACACTTTTTTACACCATGTTAAGTATGGGGCATTTGTGAATGTGTGTGTGAGACAAAATGAAAAACAGAGAGGCAGAGACATTCATGCTGTGCCCTAGCCTTGTTTTAGCTTACACACCAGGAACCTGCTTTGTCTGGCTCGTTATCAACGCACAGCACATGCTGTGCTCAGCTGGCAATTTGTTCAAAAATACAACTGAATCTCTCTCTGTAAAGGTGTGCTATAAGGGAAGACGAGGGGGAGTCTGTCATAATGAGGTAGTATTTAAAGCCTTTACTAAATATAGAGGAGATACAGTACAAGGAAATGTGCCCATCAGAGACTTGTACTCAGTCCAACAGAGAATGGATAAGAAGCTGTGATGGAAAGTTTCACCATGTGTGTCACCATTTTACCTTGATATTAATCCTGTCATCACCATCCTCATCCGGAGAATTTTTGATGAGAATGTTCTCAAGTTTCAGGTCCCGATGCACTATGTCTGTAAGATTCAGGAGAAAAACTTGTACACAGACGTAACAATTTTATTTACTATACACGTGACAGTTATATTTACACATTAGTTTTTGTTATCAGCTTTTTCTCAATATGTTTATAGTAACAGTGGATCAAATGGGTGAAGAGGGGTTCACTCATAGTGATGAAACTTTTAGGTTGCACCACACAGACAGATATGTGAATGTTGGATATACATTCGTTAGGTGGTCAGAAACAACTCCAAAAAGCCTGTGTTCTTCTGTCTAATGTTTTAGTAACAACGGTGGTTAGCACTGTCACCTCACAGCAAGAAGGTTCTGGGTTCGAGCCCGGGCCAACCCGGGGCCTTTCTGTGCGGAGCTTGCATGTTCTCCCTGTGCCTGCATGGGTTCTCTACGGGTACTCCAGTTTCCTCCTACAGTCCAGAGACATGCAGCTTATGGTGGCTCTACATTGACCCTAGGAGTGAGTGTGAGTATGAGTGTGTGTGGTTGTTTGTCTACATGCCAACCCTGTGATAGACTGGTGACCTGTCCAGGGTGTACCCTGCCTCTCGCCCAATGTCAGCTGGGATTGGCTTCAGCACCCCTGCGACCCTATCCAGGAATAAGAGGTATAGATAATGAATGGATGGTAACTCAAGATTGGTGTATTACTGCTTTGTGTGACATTAGCAGTAAACTGAATTTTAGTGGATTACCAAATTTGCTAATTTGTCACCTAATGCTAGTTTTGGACTGGAGGCTGAATTTTACAGTTTGTCGTCATGGAAGCATGACGCAGTAGGGAGCACCTTATGGTGTCAGTTTGTTTTGAGTCATACTGCACCCTCTAGCGGCTGCAAAGAAAAATACCTAGAGTAGCTTTAATATAAACCAAATAATTAACGCATAATCACGCAATACTCCCAAGTAATTACCGCATAATCACGCAATACTCAAATTATTATAATTTGAAACTGAAATTTGCCACACAGATATATTCTCTTCTTATGTCCTAGTATTTTAGGTTCTTGCTAAGGTCTTTAAAGATAAAACCATCTTTAAATGAGCATCACCCTCTGTTAAGTTTGTTTTCTCTCATTTCCTGCCCTTGACTGAGGCACTGGCCTCATAGCAGCAGTTGGTTTTCAAGAGATGCACAGTGCTGTCCATCGCTCATAAATAGTTAAGATCAGAAAAACAAAGGAGAAATGTCCCCACAGGGGATTAATAAATACTAACTAACTAAGCATCTTCACAGAATTGACCAATGGGATATGGCTATGTTTTGAAGAGTCATCTGACACACACACACACACAAAAACCGCCTAAATCTGCTGAAAATAAAGATGTTTTTTTACCCTTAGCATACTGTATTTTTGGTTTCTTGTCTTACAAAATAAAACAAGAATGGGAGTGGTGAAGAAAAAAAGAGCAAGGTCCAAAATCATAATTAAGTGCAACTTGATTAGCTAATGTCAGCCACCAGAACAAACTATGTTTTGCACACACTTACACAGTGATCTGCTTACCTTGTTTACAGTGGGCCAGGATCAAGGACCTTGTTAACAAAACTTGGTGGAGTAAGAGAAGGCAGGAGGAAAAATATAATTTGCCTTGGGCAGTCCTTTACAGTGCACTGTTTGAAGCACCCAACCAATTATACAATGCAACAGTGTTGACGGCGTGTGAAAGGTAAGTTCTAACTGGTGTATAAAATGAACATGAAAAAATTGTTTCCTTCATCTAATTAAAGAGCCCATGTCATGCTTTTCCTTGTTTTCTGACTTATCTATAATGTTGAAATGGTGACTTGTCATCTTAGTCATCAAAGCTCAAAAAATGAGGTGTATGTATGTTCTAGTACTTCTATGCAAAAGCAACTCAATTTATACAAGTCTCGCAAATTCTCACTCACAAGACATTTTTTTCTAACCAAATTAAGTATTGCATGATAATTTAAGGATTTCCTTGAATGGTCATAATCTACAGGCAGTTGCACGTTCATGTGAGCTTGACTAACATCCACCACCTGACTATTTACAGATTCCAGGAAAATAACAAACACCCCCCAAACAAATCAAAACTAATAATTATGTGTCCAGCAGAAATACAGCCACCGTGGCATCACTTTTCAGCCCCTTTTGTCCTCTCGATTGTCGCCATCGTTCGAAAGCCACACCAATATTATTTCTGGTTTTAATTCTTGCACTACCCAACTTCTTTTTAGTTGTAACTTTCTCGAATACGTTCTCCATTTGCAACTGAAAGCTGCTGTGTGTACCTTCTCGCCTTCTCTGTCATAGCTCACTAGCTTTACAGTAGCTATAAAAACAGAGCAATAACACATCTGCTTGCAACTGCAATGACTTGTGGGAGGCTCTTAGCTTGTGCAATGAGTGCAGGGGCAGAGTGCGCATAACTAGGAAGTAGGCTGACAGGCTAGGGCCAAGAAAAAATATCAGTCAGGCTTTTTCTAGCCATTCTGCTGCCATAGATGACTGTTTTTTTTTTTCTTTATGTTGTTAGTACATTTAATGTATTCATTGCTATCGGGATTAAAAGGGAATTTCAAGAAATTTAACAAATGCTTCTGAAAAGAGTCGCCAACCCTACCTTTAAGGTGAGGGACACTCATGACTTGTCATTTGACAAAAAGGTTCTGGTTACCTAATTCAAATCCAGCGTTTTCTCATTAGTATCATAAGTCGCTACAGAGGTGAAAAAAACTAGCACAGGGGGACTTTCCATGTAAAACAGCACCTTTTAATCAGTAGTGCTCCCTAGCTTATTGTAACTTAGTCATTAGCCACATACAGTATAATAATGATGTATTATACCCAATACTGCCACCACCTGTAACTACACCTTTCACCATTAAAAGGGGAAACATAATTTCCAAATAAAACACATAGATTTAATTAAAGTGTTTATTACATGTGTTTTATTTTCCTGGCAGTGGTTTGTTACTGCTTTTATCAAAATGAGCCATGCTTCTATAACAACTGGAAGTTATAATGGCAAAGAGTATCACATCACTGAGGGCAAGACAATTTGAGTATAATAATGGCTCTATAGCACTATTACAACGTAACTGAAGAAATTTGAACCAAGCCTTAGGTGTTAGCCTAATTCCTAACTGTGTACTTAATTTAAAAATATAAAATATTCTACACTAAAACATACTACTACTTCCGTATTATAGAGTAATTAGGGTAAGAATATTAAATATGTGAAGTAACTTACCAAGCTTAATAGTGTTATTTTACTTAACTTCTAGTTATAAGTTTCATTTTTGTTGTAACAGCTGGATGTTGGCATACCTGTGAACACCCTGATCAGTGATTTCAGGGTACAGGGAAGACAGTACATGTACACATCTACAACACAGCAACAACATTTTCAGCTACTGTTAACAATGAACCTAAAATGTAAGTCTGTAGAATTACCTCTTTTGTGAAGGTAGACAACAGCATCAGCTAAGCCACAGATGACGTGCCTTGTCTCATCCTCTGTAAAAAAACTTTTTTTCCGCAGCAGCTGCTTCAGTTCACCTCCAATGCACAGCTCAGTAACCAAATAAACCATCTAGAAACAAGCAGAGAAAATGCACTAACCATAGAATCAAGTACTGTTGAGTAATAATTACTGACAGCAATGCTCACCTTAGCAGTCTTGTAGACTTCTTTAAGATGTATAATGTTAGCATGGTCTACTCGTTTGAGGATTCTTATTTCACGACTCAGCATCTTGACTTCTGAACTTCCTGCCTTAAGTGACAGAAATTCAAATTAAGGCTGATGGAGTTTCAGCATGGTTGTGTCCATTTGTTTCTCTCAAATCAATGAAAGACTTTTGTGCAACTTTTTATTTTTATTTATTAATCTATTATTATGTATTTATTATTAAAAACAGGCTTCCCTGAGGGATGTCAAATGCACTCACTGCTGGTCTGCAAACCTCCTTAATCGCCCATTTCGTCTGTGTCTCAATATGGGTGGCTTCATATACAACTCCAAAACTACCTTGACCCAATTTCTTTCCAAACTGATAAATTTCCTACGGGGATAGAAAAGAAGAAGGAGAAAAAAAAAAAACAATAATACATTTGTAATCTAGAACTGCTCACTGCAGGGGATTTCCCTTGTGTTTAAGACTAGGATTATTTTGGATTACAAAAAAACATTATGATTTAGCTTCACTTCTGAAGTACATCCTAATTTCAAGCTCTCTGAAAGACCTGAAAGCTTTTTTTCCTCTCTAGAGCTGCAGAATATAGTATTTCTAATCAAGTTACAAATGATTAAGTTGCTGCTGCAGTTCGTTCAATCTCAGGTCTAATTAAATTGATCGTTATCTGTGTGCATGCAAGGCTGAGCACTGGCTGCTTTGAATTTGGCAAAAGGGGCAGTCAAATTCCCCACTGAAGGGGGAGGGGGTGAAGCAAAGTGAAGTTTGATCCTCTTCTAGCGCAGACAGTGTGTATTATGGATGTCAGCATCCATCCATTCTCCATTATCTTACCACTTATCCTGAAGAGGGTCAAGGGGGTGCTGGAGCCAATCCCAGCTGACATTGGGTGAGAGGCAGGGTACACCCTGGACAGGTCACCAGTCTGTCACAGGCCTGATTGGATGTCACCAGCGAGCATGCAACTTCTTCACTGGTGACCACCGTATTATAGCAAAGTAGTAGTGAAATATTGTATAGAAGGTCTCCATACCATGATTTCAGCATCACTCTCAAGGCGTTTTACAGGCACGTGCCTCTCCCTGGTAGTCTGATGGGACACCATCTTCATGTTCAGTTCTGTAACATCTCCCTCTCTCATCTAGAAACATGAGGAGAGGGTAGTCATTATCTCTCTCAAATTTCTCATGCTGCCATGACAAAAAATTCTTAGTTGACAAATAACTGCATTTCTCTTATTTAGATTGCTTAACAGAGAGATCACAGATTTTTCCCAATATTGTTATTACCACAGATGAATGCAGAGATTTCTTAAAGTATAGTGTTTAAAAACAACACATTTGTGGAAAATTGTGGCAGTGACCATCACTTACATTAAGCCCCTTTTCCAACACCTGGTACCGGCTCAACTTGACTCGACTTGACTCGCGTTATTTGTGTTTCCATTAGCCAAATGCTGGGGATAGTACCTGGTACCTGGTACTATTCTTGGTATCACCTCTATTGAGGTTTGAAGTAAGCAGAAGCGATACCAAACGGTGACTTGTAAACATTGCAGACTAGCGATTTTTTTAAAATCAACATTATTTAACTCTAACCGTTACTTTACTGTAGTTACTGTACTAACTAAAAACAGCCACATACAGAGTATCAAGAACAGTGTACCTTCTATGTCCTCCATTGTTACTGTGTTGGTTGCTGATGATGTCACGGCAGTGTAATGCGGTGTCACTATGACAACCAGCTACACTGAGAAAACCAAATGGAAAACCAAGCACCCGATACCAAAAGCGAGTAGAGTTGAGTTGAGTTGAGCTGGTGCCAGGTGATGGAAAAGGGGCTTTAGATACTGGTTACTAGTTACTCATGCCAAACCTTAAAAAAGACTATTCAACTAGACAATTACCAAGCTGTACAGTCTATCATTCTTTCATGACCTAGTTTACCATCATTCCTAATAATTAGAGCTCAATCAATACTAGATTTTCTGGCAACAGCATAGGTGACCTTGCACCACCACCACTGCAACTCTTGACCAACCGAGAGTCCAAAACTCTACCCATTTACAATCATACAGTGCAAAACAACTTGTATGAATACTACTGAACATTTGTTCAGAAGCATTCAGTATACCAAAAGAACAGTACTGCTTCGAAATGTTTAATGTTTATAAATACTAGAAAAACACATTCACTAATTCCAGTTTTCTAAAGGTATTAAGTAATTAACCAAATATTTTAAGAGGGTCTTATTTTACCAGTATTGAAGACATCATGCTTAGGTTAGCTTAAAAATGTTAAGTCTATACTTCACTGAATCTTTGCATCCCCCTGGTCTAACTTCTCACTTTTTTAATCAGTGCTATATGACCAAACTGCTTTTTTTGTCTGAGCTCATATTAACTTTAAACACAGTTTACCCAGCTTGAAAAACAGCCTCTAAAACCAAATTAAATGTAAAGCAATTTTGAAGTGATGACTGGGAGCGACGAAGTAGATCCACCACACGCACAGCAATTAATTATTAACAAGGAAGCGGTATCTTTAACCTCTTCACTCTGATGCATTATTTTAGCCCAGACAGGGCTCTCATAACTAGCCTGTCACCCATTATCTTCTGTCTCTTTTCCAATCAAAACGATTGTGACAGCCTCTGGAAATTCCAATCACCTCAATCACAGCTCATTTGTGGAAGACAGAGGCATGTGATGAGTGTATCACTGGGGACCTGAAGTGACTGGAGGAGGAGGAGGACCTCATGTGTCTCTGAGGCAGAGCTGCCTGGCCCTTTGGCCCAGATCGCTGGTGTAAAGGAAATGGGATATAAGGGTCAAGTCAGGGTAAGAAGTCAGACCTTAACAAGGGTCACTCACAGACACACAAGCCTGGGGCTGTCTATCTGCAGGCTCTAGAACACCAAGTTTAGGTCAGTCAACAGGTCAAACACAAAAAGTATTGACTTGTTTCTGTTTTATAACTTAATAAATCTAAGCATTTACACTGGAACTTGCATGTAAGCACAAACCTAAACTGAGGGCTTGAATGGCAGAAAATTAACCTAGAAATGATCAGACTTGGGCCCAGTGCACCCAAGAACTACTGGATTTGAATCCTAATCAGTACAGTAACACCCTGTACCTCTGTCCCTACTGTTAAGTTTTTAAAAAATCTTGTAAATAGTAAATTCTAGTGAAAAAAAGAGTTGCCCCAGCCAAACACTACTCAAAACCTACTATTGCAGTAACAAGGACATGATCCTTTCCTGGCTTGCAACTTGTGAACATGTGAACAAGTGTTTTTGTTGCATGACCAAACTGCTAGAAATAAAATCCCAGTAGTGGTGGGTGATTAGTAACCCTGCCAAGTGTGCACCTAAAATACCTTCCATTAAGGCTAAGTTATCAGTCTAGGTACATCAGCTGTTCTAACATGAAATTCTAAAATTTACTAGAAAAACCAAGAGTAGCTTGCTTACTCTCGTTTTTATTAACTTAGGTCTCAGAATTACAGCATTACCACATTTTTCCATCTCTACAGAGGATCGGTATGTAGTCAGAAGTAGGAATGTAAAATATGACAAAATACAAGTAGACAGCGCAAATCATCTTTTTTCACCATAGACACGCTGAAAGAAAAGCAAACACCAGTATGTACCTCATCCCCAGGGAGATCTGATTGTGATATGAAATGGCCTATATAAAAGGAGGCTGTGCAAATTACTTTAAAACTGTCCATGATAACAAATACAGCACTGTCACCATTCCTAATATATATATAACATGTAACTGACAAATGTATAAATGATGTATAAATGGTCAATGCTCTTTTTACTGGCATATGCTGTTGCTGCTGATCTACAAGTTTTAAAGTGCACCAGCAAGTAGGAAGCTGTGAACATGAGTGATATGACATTTAAGGCTGGAACAATTGGATGATTAACTGATAAGTTGCTCAACATGAAATTAGGCTAATCAACAATTATTCTGCCCTATACTGTAGGTCTTTTGCCGCAATGTGTCTGTTTGCTTTTATTTATATACAATCAGATTAAATTGAACATATTTTAGTTGTGGATTGTTATTCTACCCAAACAGGACACTTGAGGATATCATGCTAGAGTGGGCTGTTTTCTGATATTTCATAATCAAAAGAATAATCAGTT
This sequence comes from Monopterus albus, assembly GCF_001952655.1. Classification (NCBI taxonomy): domain Eukaryota; kingdom Metazoa; phylum Chordata; class Actinopteri; order Synbranchiformes; family Synbranchidae; genus Monopterus; species Monopterus albus. The sequence goes on from NW_018127884.1 coordinate 5,100,232, forward strand.
ATTTACAACCATATTGCCGTGTTTAAGTGGCACTTGATAGCAGAACACCTGCAGCATATAACAAAGTCAGCAGTGGCATATCCCCCTAAGACTTTTTGCTTTCAACCAGACCATCAAGATATTATTTGAACTCTTTTACTTTAGAAGTTGGCTTTCTTTTATGAAATAAACAGCAAAATTAATTAAGTTTAAGCAATTCTCTAATGACAGTGCCTGTCGCTGTAGCAGAAAACTGCTACAAAAACAGCCTGAAAATCAAACAAAAACAAAATCTTACTAACTGCAATTAAAATGTACACTGCATTGAGTTTTGCTTGAGCCAAAATATTAAATTTTCCTCATGTGAAACTTAATCATTTATTGACAGCTTGGCTTTGATGACAAATGATAAACTTCACAGTCCTAATGAAGTGTGGAATTACATTACCTGATGAGGCAAGAAATTGCATGTTTAGAATGCAAATATAGAGCCCATCTACTTCACCAAATTATGGGGTGAATCCTAATATTATGCAGAGAGATTATCAAAGCTTGTGGTTTAAATGTGATATACCAAGAACACATAAACATTAAGCCATTAAAGCATGCAATGGACTTAATAAAGAGCTATGAAAAATACCTGGACTACAGCACTGACAAAAAGGAGCTGCTGTTCCTATTTGTACACTCAGCAAACAAGTAATGCATATAGGGTT
>NW_018127884.1:5100943-5124833 GCF_001952655.1 Monopterus albus
AGCAGGAATTCCTCCTGTCTCCAATGGTCATGTTTGATAAGTGTCTATTGGGAAGAAAGCATGCTTTGCCAAAAGGAAGCAAAAAGATCAAATTCTGCCATTTGCTCAGAGCACTCCACATGTTGCTAGGAGATAAGGGCCAACAAATTCAAATTTTCTCATTGGTTTAATCCTGGTTAAGGCTAATCTCTGCCCTTGCTGGGCTCAGCCTCAGCTAGGAGGACAGACATCTAGAAAAATGTAGGCCATGGCAGAAACAAGAACAAATCAAATGTACTGCAGTAACAAACCAGAGAGAACTTAGCACATACACATCAGAATACACAGATGTCTGCAGCTTCGCTTATAAATCACTGTCCAGCTGCCGAGACCATGACGTCTAGGCTCTTCACTAAAAATGTTAGAACGCCCTTTGTAAACTTTGTGACTAAGGCAGATATCAAGTGATTATAACTGGTAATAGCTTTAACTGGTCCAAAAATGACCACTTTGTAGCCTATACAAGTACTTGAAACACACATCTGACATTAACTGTTCAGGATATGCTAAGTGTAACTTAAGCCACTTGGGATAACTGCTAAATACATTTGTGCTGTTATTTTTGTGGTCTGTGATGTCCCTGATATTTTGCAGTTAACGCTAATTATCTTATGGCCGTTGATCAATTTAAAATCCCGAATTTTGTAATGTTACAAGCGGCGCTTAACCTAAACATGAAACAACAAGTGTAAGGAGTAATTATAGGTAGCCTTAGCACTCCGCATGACACGCGTTGTCATGGCAACGAAGTTGCACAAATGTTTTCTCTTACCATACGAAAAGGTAAAAACGTCTAAAACGTTACACATATTAATATACTTTGTACACAATGTGACTGCGTATGCTAGACGAGTCAACAAGGACCCTTACCTCATTAATACATCATTCTCATTCAGCTGCTTAGCCTCCACCATCCACACAAAACCTTTTAAATGACTGACTACAGCAAGCGACGAGGGACAAATCTCAAATGAACGGACAGGACTTCTCTTGGTTCAGGGGCTTGCAGCGCTCCTGGCAGCTAGTGTGTGTCCACTCGATGTAAACGTTAAACGTGACAACGACCGGTCTTTCACCGAACTTCCAATATATACGATAAGCATGCGTTTTCTTTTATAGTGAAAACGGGAGGGTAGTTTCCCAGTGCCACCTTAGATTTTGCTTGGTCCTTAGTCTCCATCTAGTGGACAAAGGTGTGACTGTGTATTGATGCTGATATATGCAATTTTTAACTAGACAAATGCGTTTCTTGAAGAAAATGCGTGTGGATGCTGATTGCTGAAGAATTTCCCTGAAAATGCTGAAATGTCTGAAATACACTGCTGAAACAGCTGAAGGCTGAGATGCAGTGCTGAATAATTATGAAAGATGAAGTGAAAAACTGAAGTTGGGAATTTAACTTCATTATCAGAAGAAGGTGAGAGCTTGAGAACATTCCTAAAACAGTGGAAACCTTAATCCCAAAGTGAGAGGTAGAAATTAAATGGCTTAAAATTCTAAAAGGATATATTTTTTTAAATTACTGACATCTGACAGATATATTTTGAAGGCAGACCAACCTGTGTGTGTGTGTGTCACTGTGCTACTGTACCTCTGTGTGTGTTACTGTGTGACACTGTATTGCTTTGACTGTGTATGTTTGGGTGTTTTTTTATTTTGTGTCTGTATGTGTCTTATTGTGTGACCGTTTGTGTGGTACCATGTTAATTTTAATGTTTCTGTTTTAAGCAGTTAAAATGTGTGCCTCACCCCCTTTCCCTTGCTAAGATGTGTTAACCAATAGCAGAAACCAGTAAAATTTCTAAATATGCACCTATACAGTAGGTGGATAACTCATGGGTTAACACCACTGACTTTGGTACAGCAGGAGTGGGGTTCAGTTCCCTTTCAGGGCATGAATTCCAGCCATCGGTCCTTAGGCAAGGCCCTTAATGCTAACCATCTAGTGAGCTACAACACTAGTGCTATGGCAAAGGGGGAAATAACATTCTCCCCACAATCGGAGATTGAAGAGCACATAATTTTCCGACAGTCTATTCTAGGCTGTAAACAGCTGATAGGTTAAGATGGGACAGGCTGTGGCTTAGTGGGGTGCCTCCTGAAACGAGCACGGAAACATTTTGGAGAAAGGCATAGCTGAAGACAGTGGTAAGGTGAGACCTGTAAGGTGAGATGAAAGTTCACTTAGGTTAGGTTACTCAGGGTAAGTCCGCCTATGCTTTTTACTCTATGTGCAGTATGTCTATATATTACATATATCTATGTGTCTCCAGCTTGCTAGTTTCAGGATTCACACCAGTAAATAAGCCAGAGTATTTAATCAAAACACCATGACTCCGTGGCTAAGTGAAGCTTGAAATACAGAGCCTCCTGAAACCAGCATGGTGGCAACACGGAGAAAGGTGACGAAGAAAGCTGAGTTCTCTAAAATAAAAAGAGTTCTCTAAATAACATGTGTTCATCTTATACTTGTATAGTGCATTTCTATGCTTTATGCTGGCTTTCACAGTACTTGGCCATTCACCAATTTGCACTCTCAAGCGCTCACACATTGGCTGGACTAGCTGGGAATCCTCCTGAGTGGCCCCCATGATACCACTAATTACAGGTACCTTTCTCTGTGTTGCCACCGTGCCGATTTCACTTAGCCACGGAGTCATGATGTTTTGATTAATTACTCTTTTACTTTTATTAACTTATTCTAAGTTAGAGTAACAAGTTTTTGACATTCAGAATTTTTACAGTGTCTACATAAATAAACTAACATATTGTCCAAATAACAGAAGCTTATTTAATACAACTTACAGTATGATAGGATAAAGTGAAATATGATTCAGTGACATTTGCTTTATGAGGTCAACACTGCTTTCAAGTTCTGTCCTTATGGCTTCCAAATCATTCCTTCCAGACATTCGTACCATCATCCATCAGATTTGCTAGGTTAAAGTGTTCATAACTAACTGGTAATCATTGGATATGATATAAAAATAAGATGCCATTCTTTCTGCAGTCATGCACAAATAAAATCTCCAGTCTTCTGGAGACAAGACTAACTTGTGAGTACTCTTCTAGTTACATGACTAGAGTCTTCATAACTGTGGTCCAGGTGCATGCAGTGTAACAGCATGGAGAAAAATGTGAGGTACTCTGCTTTGATGACCCAACCAGTAGGGATTTCCCATCTTACCCAAAACTTCAGCAGCTGGCTGAGCTGGGATGGAGTGGCTGCAAAAAAGAGAAAAGTTTTGTAAAGCTTTGATTTCAATAATAACTGGGGCATTTATAAACAAACTTGCCTGTCTCTATGCATGTCCTCAAGAATGCTGCTGTTGATTGTTTGGGCACGGAATGACATCTGGTTAACACATGTAAAATGAAGTTAGAGTTCAGCTTTATTTAAGTAATTTCCACAATACAACAAAACTCACAGTGCACACGCAAGGTGCGTCAGCGTTACCTTTGCAAAGCTGTACAACAACCACTGTGCCAGCAGATGTCACCCACGTGCTCATCAAATGAAGCTTTGAGTAGTGAACCAATTTTCAATACAATGGTCCAAAAGGGTTCAAAGCTTCATGGAGCCTTGTTTGGCCATCACGACCTCAGAGTAACAGCTAAGCATCTGCATACACACAGAACGCTGCACATTAAAATTTAATTGCAAAAGATCTACGGTAGGTCAACCTCATCATTGGGCCGCACACATGTCTGTTTGTGTGTGTGTGTGTGTGTGTGCGCGCGCGCGCAGGTAACTGTACAAACTGGCCAAACAGCATCGGGTCTTAGAAGTTCATTAATAATTCAAAATGCATGGTGCTTTCTATGGCATGTCCAGAACATCTGAACAGTAAAGATATAGGAAACTGCTGTACTTAAGCACAAAGTTGTATTATGTTTCCTAAAATTAATATTTCACATTATTGCTTTTCATGTAATGTAACATTATATATATTCTACAGTATATAAAATCATTACAACTATTTATAGTCTTTTATTATTGCTCTGCATATTTAGAATCTATTCAAAATGCCACTTTTGACATTTTATTCTCCCATTCTAAATTAAATTGATAAATAAGTATATGCCTGTAATGGAAACTTTAAAACAGTGTTTTAGTATGATTACTTGTATTGTATTTAGTATATATATTTTATTGTATACTATATGTAAAGTGTGTGTCTCTGTAATTATAACAGCTACTAGACTGGTGGAACGTGTAGGCTATAAATATTGAGTGTTTATTGTTGGTTTGCACTTGGTATCAAAGCAGGAACAATTAAAATTATAAAATGGGTTCAGTGAAACAGACAATTAATTTAGTCCAGAAAAGCAGTGCCCCTCACACTGGTCTCTGTTTAATGGCTAACTGCTATCTTGGAAAAAGAAATGCAAGGAACATCAAGTGGTAGAGCCTTCATCTTCGCCATCCTACAAAAATCTTTACTAAACTTCCTTATGCATCTCAGTATTTAATCCCCTTTCAATCAAGTAGATAGAGTTAATTAAACTCACTTACCCAGTTTGTTAACTTGAAGGAGTGCCGAGGTTTCCGTCCCAGAAGAAACCATATGGGTTTAAATTCAAAATGTTCACCCCAGTGTGCTTGGGTTCATAGTGGCTCTGTTTGACTACAAAGTGAAACTGTACTTCATATTGACCTGCTCATCCCAGTGCAGCATGTTGGAATGTAGCCCTTAACTCGTAGCATACCACACCAATCCTAACTCGGATAGGCCTACACACATTCAACTCAGGAATGGGACTCATTAGTTCATCAAAGCCAATCCCTCAGCTCGGCTTCATTCCCAGCAGACTACAGTCCCTCACCCCTTAGAGCTCTCCTCTCAGGCCTCTTTGATCTGCTGAGGACTTTTTTTTTTTAGAGTGGAGAAGGGACATCTGGTCACCACAAATCTGCCTAGTTCACAGGCTCCTCCAGGATACATCTGCTGCTTCCACTGTGACACCGCAAAAGTGGAGGTGGCAATCAAACACGGCACATCGTCTATCAGCGCTATCAGACTACAGAAAAGTTTTAAATGTAAGGTCCTTAATAGAATACTTCATCTTCAACTTGATATGCGATTTATATGTGATAAGAAACAGTAAAACATATGCCAAAATTAAAATAGCACAGAAAGAGACAGTAAATTAAAGTATGCAGTCACAGTAATTCATGTTATAAGGCATTTTTGCCAATAAAATTAAAGACTGTTATAAAGAAAAATCATGTGTGCTCATAGTATATTCTGATGTCAACTCATAACTGTTACAGCATAAAGCGAGTCCTTCCTGAAAACCCCTGAACCACATTTTTTGATTGTCAGCACATATAGTTATCATTTTTGGGAATGGCTAAAATGTTTGTGTTTTAACTCACAAGCAGAGGTTTTCAAGGTCCAGAGCAGACAAGACTGAAAAGCACTTGGAGCCACTGAACTGCTGTTTTGTAGCTTTTTAAATTTAACAAAATCATATCAAATTCTATCTTGCTCTGGAGGTGCTACCTGTACTCCCCAGGCTGGTTGCTCCCATGCCAAAGCTCTGACAGTCATGGTGGTTGGCAGATGATTAAGATTTAGGTTCCTTTATGGTTACAGTCAGCCATTCTGAAAGGCCACAGATGGGGTATAAATGTCCCTCAGTCTCCTCCTCCCACCTTCAGCTCCTCCAGGATTCTTACTGCTATCTAAAGAAAGAATATCAAAGCAACATGGAGCACACATACATGGGACTCCTCTGTGACATAGTTGTTAATACAATCTTCAGTTGTATTCCAAAAAATGTTAACTATATGTGCTGACAATCAAGAAAATGTGGTTCAGGGGTTTTTGTGAAGGACTCGCTTTAACTCTTCAGTAGTGCACTGTACAGTTACAGTAGCCATAAAAGTTCTGCTAAAACATTTTCCTTGGTACAGTGCTGCTCGAACTATATTTAGCTTGCTGCTGCATCCGACTTTGTCATCTTCCTTCAAAGAAAACATATTCTTAAATTAGCAGGACAGCTGTATTTATTTATCTGATCACTTACCATCATTTAAAAACAGCTTATGCATGCTACTCATGCCGTGTTGATTAGTTTGCTACAAAATCTTCACAGAGCTTCCTCCACAGATCCTTACGGTATAATAATAAGCATATTTGTCTGACTTCTGTAACAGATAATAAGTAATAATGGCAGATTAAAAATAAGACATTTGTTCTCTTGAAGGCATTTTATTGATATGTTAATATGACTGTTACAGTAAAATAAAATTATTTTGAAGCAGTAATAACAGTTTATCAGTTTTCCCTCATACAATAGGAAATATTACATCTATTGATTTCAAAGGAAGTAACATTATATATACTGTATGCTCTACTCTTGACAGTGATCAAGTGATGTACATACAAAATATTTGTGCAGTAATTGCTGATAAAGATAAGTAAAGTCTATCTGAAGCTGCAGGAAGCAAGTATAGCGGATTTAAAAACAGGAAATGCTGTATAGCAACAGGTAGCCTAGTGTAAAATGACATTTCCGCTCAACAGTGTGGCTTTACAAATAGCAGGGACATTTTTTTAATACTCAAAACTGAATGATCTCAATACCTTACACTCCTATTAAGCCAAGATGTTTTGATAGTAGAAAAGTACAACTTTTTTGCTGAACCACAGATGGAGAAACTTAATTTACCCTGTGGTTAAATGTAAATTTAAAGTTTTCATGGACAGTTTGAACTTGACTATGCATGCCTTGTTAAGTTCTAAAAGTGGTTACAGTGCCCTCAGTCGCTCACATACTGTACCCTCTGGTCAAAAGGATTCAGTGCTGCATTTAAAAAAAAATATACTCAGACACAGAATTATATCAACAATCAAACATGATAATTGCCTGCAGCTATTTAGTAACTAAAATAACAAATGTAGTAAAATAAAATTCTATGAAACTCCACATGTACTGTGTAAATATGCTGACCATTTAGGAATATGATAAAAAGTATTACCATACTTGTAAAATGTACTAATATCAAAGTTTCAAAGCACTATGTATAATCAGAGCTATGTTGACCTAAAAAAGTACAGAGACCACTTAATAAAGATGCAAAGTGAGATTAAACATTTCCAACTACAGCATCCTCTTTTTACAATAACATTTGTCCAGTCAGGTCTGTGAGTTTAGGAGGACTAAAGTAAATAACAGTAAATAATTAGCATAGCATAATAATAGCATCAACTCACTACTGTACTGTAACTTGTTTTAAGGCTGCAAAAGCAACTCAACAAACAAACAAGAGGCAGGGTTCTGGTGTGTAGGATAGCATACGCTAGGTGACCGAAAGATTTTCTTACTTAGATTTTACATTGTTCCTCTGATTCTGTGCAGGGATAATAATTGTCTTGCTTTGTGCTTCAAATATCTGAAATATGGGCGGCGCAGTAGAACAGTGGTTAGCACTGTCACCTCACAGCAGGAAGGTTCCGGGTTCAAGCATAGTGCCTTTCTGTGCGGAGTTTGCATGTTCTCCCTGTGCCTGCATGGGTTTTCTCCGGGTACTCCAGCTTCCTCCCACAGTCCAGAGACATGCAGCTTAGGTTGACTGGAGACTCTAAGCTGCCCCTTGGAGTGATGGCGGGTGTGTGTGGTTGTTTTATCTACATGTCCGACCTGTGATAAACTGGGGATCTGTCCAGGGTGTACCCCGCCTCCCGCCCGATGTCAGCTGGGATTGGCTCCAGCCTCCCAGTGACCCTATTCAGGAATAAGCAGTATAGACAATGGATGAATGGATGGATATTTCAAATATTGTTTCAATATGTTCAGCTGCCATCAGATGGCAGCACTGTGATGTTATTGCAAACCCCACATAGGGCTATGTTCAGATGAGAGAATGGAAACTGATGCAGCCACACAGGCTGCTAAATAAAAATTGTGTAATTACACCCAAATACATCATCTTTGTGTCCATGGTTGCACTTTATTCACCTTGGTTAGAAATTATGTCTCCTTGACTTGAGAGACTGTCTCCTCTTCCTCTTCCTATGGCACTGCTCCCTCCTCTCTGGCCAGGGGAAACAACCACCAGTGGTCCTGTAGGCCTCATCATACTCATCGCTGTCAGAGTCCGCCTCAGCCGCAGGGAAAACTCTTTCTGGGAAAACTTCTTTCAGCTTGGAGGTGAAGAACGCCTCGAGGCTGCGACCTGCTTGGGCCACCTCAGAGTCAGGCTGCGGTCAGAGAGTGAAAGAGTGAGTACATTCAGCTAAATGCTAGTGAAGTACTCAATTGTGATTATGAGATACATCATACATAGAATATACACATACAGTATATTAGTCTTTAACTTACATAATTGAACTTTGCACAGTTGCGGAACATGAGATAGACATCAGCAACAAACTGATCCGGTGAGGTATAGTTTTGAGTATTCCTCTTGCTGAGTTTGGCCCTGATCACAGACAGGTCCATTGGTTTCTTGATGATCTGGTAGTAATGGCGAGCCTACATGAAAGATCCACCCAGTCACTTTAGTTTCCTCATACTCATGCCAATGTCACTACCTTAAAACTCCTCCATATATTGCATTATGTATCACTGTGACAAATATGCTTCCACCTGTGCTTTGAACAGAATCTTTGCCCATGTCTGCACAGATTGTGCAGCATGAGCAGCACATTAGCAGAGAAGCAGCAGCAGCTCCAGTGCTTTGTGTTTCTACACACAGTGGCACCTGCAGCTGTAGTCCTGTATGCACCACACATACTTTCTTTTAATGATTTTGCTTACGCTACTGCATCTGGTGGTCATTGTATGAGAGAGAAATATAGTTTCACATTTAATACGTGAGGAGTTTATTTAACAGAAGAAACCACCAACATGAAGATGGTGAGAGATAGGCTGCTGAACTGAATGAGCTGTGGAGGTGCTGCTCAAAGTCAGTGCACAAACTGTGCAGGCTTCACGTTATTATGAGAAATACAGTATGGTGTTATAATGACAAAATAGACAACAATATGTCATAATAACGTGAAAACTATGTTCTTACATGAAAGTATCTTGTTATAATGAGAAAAGTTTCCCATTAAAACAAGCTGCCGTAGGCAGCTCTTGTGCATACTATGAAATATAATCCTGCAGGCACCACTGTCTACACAGGAGGTGTTCAGGCACAGTATTCAATGTCTGGTGAGTTAAAAACACTTTCTGTGTAAATGCACTACATTTTGGTGCAAATATAATGAAAATTAGAACAAGACTGTAAAGATGAGTTGACCTTTACTGTAACTGGACTGTAAGAAAAAGGTGATCACTTACAAGTGGACTGACAGGTTCATGGAAGGGAGTGCTAAGGATGTTGCTGAGGATCAGAAGAGTCAGCTGCTCACATTTCTACAAACAGCCAACCAAACATGTAAAGAAAATTGTTATAAATGCAGGAAAAAGAGCACAGTCACAGAAAACAGCAAACATGTCCCAAACCACTGGCTATATTTATTAATAATGCAGCTAATGAAATGACCTACTCTCTGGTCACATGCAGACAGTCCATGTGCAGATGTGTGTTCTCCAGATGTTCTCTCATTCTCACAGTCATACTCAGCCTCTGGCTGTACAACATCTCTGCAGAGGCTGCACACCCAGTCACCTCTGAACAGGATAAGAAGCAGCACTGGGTTAATGATAACAGATAAATAAATAAAATAAACAGTTTGATAGCAGATGAGAGGATAATGCTGAATATATAAATCCAGGTTACAACATAGGAAGCTTACGAGGGGAAGCTTAGCAGAGATGGGATATGGCAAGACAGATGATAGACTTTTGGACAGTGGTCACAGCACAGCAGGTCCCCTCCAATCAGACACACAGCACAGAAGTCTTCATTTTCCATCTCAGCATTGTCCTGTTCAGGCTGTACTTCCTCTGTCCCCCTCTGAGTTACAGGGTTTGCAATCAGAAGCTGCCTCTGACAAGGTCCAGTGTGGGTCTCCTCTTCCAGGTCAGAGCAAAGCGGTTGTGGTTCGTCAGTTGTCAGTTCAGGTTCAGATTCAATGTCAAGCTCAGACTCCACAGAGCCTTGAGAGTCTGGAGTCTGATCAGATACAACTTCAGAATCTGTGTCAGCTGGAAAACTGGGATCATATATCAGCTGGATGTCGGACTCTGTTTCAGCATCGCCTGATTCTGCATCAGCATCCAGCCCTTGGGCGTCCCCTGATCCTGCTCCTGCATCTGACTCTGGGTCTGCCTCAGAATCAAGACTTGGCTCTGAATCCCCCACAATATTAGTTTGACTGCAGAGATCCTGTACTGCAGTCACTGAATTCTCAAATGAAGACTCTGCATTTTGGTCAGAATCTGGTGATGCATATGAGACTGACTGTGGCTCTGGATTAGCCTGAGAAACAACTGCATGTTCTGAGACAGACCCTGGATCTGAATCCAGTTCCACTGCAGAGTAACTTTGCAGCACAAATGTAGGATCAGTGGAAGGCTGTATGGATGCTTTATGAGAGCTAAGTCTTCCTTGGTTGTCAAACTCACTGTTGGTTGAGCGTCTGACTGACTGATTACACGTTTGTTGCTCTGCACATGGTGGTGCTGTGAGTGCACGGTTGGTCCTCCTGGTCTCAGAGCCTTTCCCCTATGTTTACAACAAAGGAGAGGAGTGGAGAACCATCAGCAATTAAAAGCCACTTTCCTATCTGCACATGAATGAAGCTACAAGCCAGCAGCTGGTTGGCTTCACTTAGCATAAAGACTGGAAACAAAGCTCTGGCTCTGTCCAGAGGTAACAAAATCTACCTAAAGCTCATTCAATTAACATTTGGTATGTGATTTGTTTATTTCAAGCAAAAAGCAAAGTGTAAAGATAATAATCCAAAAGAATGATGATAACCGTGTGAACAAAAGTTGTTAATAACATAAAAAAATTTAACAATTTTTATTTTGAAAATGTTCTGTAATTTTCCAGGATCACCTTTCCTCTATTGTATGACAAGAAATGAGACATACTTTAGGTACTGCATCATGCCAGGTTGTCTGCTGTGGGAGATTTTCGGTCATCTCTGTTGTGCTGGCAGGTAAAGGGTCACTCTGCCGACGTTCGTGTGGGGGGAGTTGAGACACGAGTATTTTGAGGCGCTCTAAGCAAATCATTGGGACCCTGGGTCTTGCTGAGTCCTTCTGACCATCACTGTTACTTAAGAAGCAAGTAAAGGATTGATGAAGAAATCTATACTATACAGTATTTTGTTTAATTGTGCACACACATTTGACTTAAAAGCAATTACACACCTGTTGTCACTGTTCACCCTGCAAGTCTCTTCATTTGCATAAGTAAACGGATGATCTGAAAGAAAAAAAAAAAAGGAAAGATGATGAGCACATAACCACAGTCTTGTATTTTCTTTATTTGAGGATATAAAAAACAATCCTGGGGCAAAGTAGTATTTTCCATCCAGCACCTGGTTCTGTCTTATAAGGCAGCAGAGGAGCTCGGTGGCCTCTGGAGGGGGTTGTCTCAGACGAGGTTTCCTTGACCACATAAAGCACCCCATCTGAAGATCTCCTCTGTCTGGGATCCATAATGGCATACTGAGAACAAAACAAGCAACATGAAAATGTAGCCTCTCTAGAAAAACATCTACTACAAAGGAAAACAACTTTATTAGTATGCTATGTAATTGATAACAATTCTTTTCCAAACAATGACTTAGAAAAGATTTTGTAGCCATGCAAACATTCGGCTGATGATTAAACTGAACACTGACAAAGTTGGTTGAAAGACCTGGCTATTAGGGTCTCTCTGGGCAGAACCACCCTACCAAATGTTTTTAATCATTTCCAAAGCTTCTAGATTTCCATGATGGAAAGTTTAAAAAAATTAGTAAAATCAACACAGCAGAACCAGAGATATTGTCTTTTTCTTTAATGCGCTCTTTTTCCTAGTCAGTACCTGGTGCCTACATCACCCATAATGCAACTTGACTGCTGGCAGTTTGGTCAGAGACTTTGGGTATGTTATGTTAGCAGTAGCTAATGTAGCCTGGAGCTGCTAGCATCATCTAGAGATGAGGAGCAGACTACAGAGATCTGGTGAGCTCTTGTTTCTAACTTCACATCCCCAAATTTATGTTCATTTACAAACTTGTAGCTTTCAGCCCCAACTGTTGCTAACTCATCATCATCATCATCAACCGTTATTCAATCACGGAAAAACCAGTTGAGAGCGATCTCTCATTTTCAGTGCTGCCCTGACATACAATTAACACCATCAAAGCAGTAATAGATATGTGTATATACACATGGATCAAATTAAATCAGTATTAAAAATCCAATAACACAAGCCACAAACAATAAAATATACACATAAAATCAACATAAATAAAACTGTATTAAAAACACGGTATCCAGATCACCTGTTACACTCACATTTACACTGTAAAGTTCAATAAAAAGCAGTTTAAGTTGAGAGCAGCCAGTTTTGTTTTTCTGCACACTATTCCGTTTTTGCAGGGCATAGTAACAGAAGGACATCTTTCCTACTTCTGTATTAGCAAAAAAAGCGTTTCAGAACAAGATAATAATGTGAAAGGGTCTGGTACTTTGATGATGTCATACATTCAGGCAACTTATTAAATAGGGCTTTAAAGATAAATGACATACAATGATGGAGAAAATACAACAGTACTGTCATTGCCATTTCTTTGCAATGCTAGAACTCACACATGGAAAGTGCACATCTAAACTGTGATTCTATCTGTCAGCAGAGCCTTGGTTCCTCCCTGTGTGTGATTACATTCATGAGCAGGGTTACCTTATTTGCAGCACCTGCCTCTGGGCTGTGAGTGCATCCGGTGGGCCTTTCAGTGTAAGGGCTGGTGGATGGAGCCGCCAGTTCTGCTGGGATGCTCTGGGAGCGTCTCTTCCTCCTCGTGCACACTGAACTAGGGTTAAGCCTGCTGCTCTGCACATCAGACACACAGTCGTGGGCTGTCACTGACACCTCCAGGGATGTGGATCTCTGTCAGAAACACAAACATACAAAAGTGAGCAGGGTGTCAAAGCTGTATCACATGCACAGATGCACCTGTTGGTGCCATTAACAACAGAAAAGAGAGAAAAGGAGTGGGATCTGTGTGAAGTAACCTTGAGTGTCACATTGGCACAAACGCATGGATACACACATGCGTAGGCACACACTAAAACACTAAACAAAAACATCACTCAGAGCGCATTCTGGGGCTCGTTCAAAACAACTCAGCAAACATGGAGAAGGGCCCACACCGCTGCATATATTACTCTCATTGTGCAGAGAATGAAAGGTTTGGTTACAACACCAATTATCATATGTAAATTCAACATCAGGGGTTCAGTGTGGCCCTTTGATTAAGCCAGAACTGCAAATCACTTACTACCACACTCTCTGTTTTCCTAGGTTAATGCAAGTCTCCTGAAAAGCTTCTTTAAACGCCTCTGCTGTGTTTCCACCTAATGTAAGCAGGAGGGCTGACAAATCATTTAACACCCTTTTTTAACACATCCCTATTCCTCTTTGCTCTTTTTTCTTCTTCTAGTGCACCATCATACATATTCAGGCCAGGCTGACACCAAGCACATTTTCCTAAGTATCATGCAATTAAAACACTTACCTGATCCATGCCCCTTGGGAGAGGTATGCAGGATTCAGACTGTGGAGGAAAATAGACTATAATCCTTCTCACTGGAATGATGGGGCGTGCAGGAATTTATCTCAGAGTCTAAACCAGAGCTGGATTCAAAATGGCAGCACTCCCTATTCCCTTAGTGACTCATTAATGACAGGTTAAGTACATAAATGACTACGCCCAAGTGGTTTCATGCCGTTTTCAGATGCTGTGACTAGAAAGTATTAAAATATTGCGCATTTGTTCTTGTAATCATGCATCTTGAGAATTTTTAAAGAGGTGATTATATGGCTGTTCAACCCTCTGGCATCAAGTGTGATTATGACAAACAGTGCTGTGTTGGATTTCAGAATGCACTGCTATAACAGTTCAGCTTTAATTGTCAGCGCTGCTCTTTGCCTTCCCATCATCCTTTCTTTATAAAAGCAGAAGTGGGCTTCTGTTGCACCATCTGTTTGCAGGCTAGCTGTCAACTGCGAGAAGTGATCATTCTGGCATTAAAATAAACAGTACTGCTTTTAGTTTCATTTTATTTATAGATATTAATTAAAACTGAACACTTCCTTAAATTCTACATTCCCTCAAATTTCAACATTTTATAAATATTCTAGAAATATGCAGGTTCTTCATTTTCCTTTTGGCTTTTGGCATGAATTAAAAGTCACTTCATGACTCTGTAGCCTTTGTCTTTTGTTCTTTGTGTTTGTCTAAGCAAGTGTTTGAACATCGGTGTTTCATGGGAAATAGACCTGACTGTGACCGATACATTGTGGTTTTTCAGAGGTGTATAAAAACAATGCTGTGTGGTTTACTATGTCATCGGTTGTGAGTTGGGTTAAAACTTTGTTTGAGCTTATCAAGACTCTGCAGGACCACGTGTGAAACAAAAAAACAAGTCTGAGCTGCACAAAAACCCACCACACACCTTGCTGATCAGAAACAAACACACTGTTCACAACTGTTTACTTCATAACATTATGAAGTTGATTACAGCCTGAACAGTTAGTTGTTCTTTTGAAGTGATGAGACTGAGTTATATACCTGCAGGACAAATATTATCTGCTACTACATGCTAATCATACATGTAGGCTGCATTTACATGCACAGTTGTCCCTGACATTTCATAAATAAACTACTACTGTTTTGTCAACTGCTGTTTCCACAGTGAAGAATGAACCTTAAATGTATTTATAGTTTCAGTTACTGATTATAATAATTTAATTCCCAGTGGAATTTACTGTTGTTTCAGTGCATTGTTGTTGTCATGCTTTTTAACACTCAAATTAGAGGGATTAGTTTCTAAATGCTTTTTATAATAAAAAATGAATAATAATAATAATAATGAATATATATTACATACAGAATCAGTGAACATGTATTGTTAACTTAATGCTCACCCTGCCATTCCTGTGGTCTCTGAGCATCAGTGCAGCTCTGGCCTTCCGTTGCTCTTTTCTCAGTTCTGCTGCAGGAGGAACCTGCAGCAGCTGCTGCTGATGCACAGGACTCTGCTCCCTCCTGTCCTGCTGCAGCACAGCATCCAGCAGCTCTCTGCTTTCAGCTGCTGCTCTCTGACCACGAGTCTCTTTCACCCTGCATCTCTCCTCCCAACTCTCCTCAGTCATCACATCTCTGCCCACAGCTGTGTGGCTGACGTCCTGCTGCAGAACTGTGCTGGTCGTCAGCTTCCCCTGACAGTGGCCGGATCTGCTGTGGTCTCCACTAAGCTGAGCCTGGCTGTCTGGAAGAACTTCTGTCTGGCGACAAGAAAGATAAGATTTTGACCTAGAGTGGGGCTGGGAGCCAGCAGCTTGTGGCCGTGATGTAGAGCTTCGACTGTAGTTGAGTTGGATGGATCCTGCGACTGGGACAGATGATGTAGGCGGAGGGCACTGCGAAGAGCTCTCTGTGTCCCAGCACCTTTGGAGCTGCTGGTTCTGATGCAGGGCAGGCTGAACACAGCTGGAGTTCAAAAATGGGGCTTCTAGCTGACTTTTGTCCAGGCTGTGCAGCTCTGGCTGAGTGGGTATACCATGTAGGCAACACATCTGGGGCTCATAGCAGGTCTGGTACCCGTAGGCTGGCTCTCGTCCTCTGTGAAACACGGGGGGCAGAGCCAAGCAGGTGATAGGCTGAGGTCCCATAATACTGGAGCAGGTCAAGCCCTGAGGAGGGTAAGTGCAGGTTCCCCCTTCAACAGTCAGCTGACCTGCAGAACAACAGAATCATATGCCATGATAAAAATAATACTGATATTAATAAAAATAAATGTACATGGTAAAGCCTTGTTTTGTGTCTACTAAAAGTTCTTTTGAATGAGTAGGTAGCTGATTTATATTTCCAGAAAATATTTTAACATAGTCAATAGCATTTTACCTAAGGAGGAAATCTGCTTTGTCCAGTAACTAGCATCCCAGTTGAATTTGATCTTGACAGGGCTCCAAGAGTCGGAGCGGAGTGACAGCTCAAGCAGTTGCTGCATCTGCAGGGAAATCTGCAGGAATAATATATGTTCCATATATCAATAACAGCATTTGCACCACCGCCTTTATTGATTTCCAGAATAAAATTAAATAAAGTAAAAGTGTGCTTAAAAGACACCAGTAGATAATGATGAAAGGACAGTAATTACTGTATGGCTTTGCTTTGAAACATTAGCTGCTGGAAATCAAATGTCAGTAACACAAATACCCTACACTGTGTTTCAGAGAACTAAAGCACGTTATTGCCTACACTAAAAAATATCATTAATATAATTAGTATTGAACTGAATTACCCTGAAAGACAGTAACTACATAAAACAAAGAAAAATGCCTTGTGAACACTGAATGTAACTTTTTTTTAAGAGTTTGCCTTTATTCAATATTCAGTGTACAGACAAGAAACATCACAAGAGAGAGTGGTATGACATGTAAAGTTAACCATTAGGCCAGCAGCGCATCCAAATGTGCTTTTTTGCTGTTGCTGTTTTGTTTTGGTAATCCCTTTTATTAGTCAAGCTATAGTACAGTCAAGCAACACTACGCCCTACACCTCCTATCAAGTCCCTGCCTGGTAAATACACGGATCTTCCAAATGCCCCACTCCCAGTTCAAACCACAGGCTTTCTGTTTATGTAATGTCAGTAATTAACTCCAGAAAACACACTGTATAACTGCTTTCAATGACTGAATAGTTCTCCCCATGACTACACTCAAATCAAATTAAGTACAACTTAATTTGAGTTAGGGCTACATACTGTATATTTACTGGATGGAGATCCTGCTCACAATTAAATTAAGTTCATCCAGTGAGCTTTTTTTTTAAAATAATTTATTTTTTTGAGTGTAGTAAACTAGCCTATGTGTTTAATTGGTAGAATTCCTCTTTGGGTATAAATGTGAGGGGGTTTATGTTTCCAAAGAATCAAGCTACTTCCTTTTAGGACTGTGTGTATGTGTGTATTACAGTAAGACAGTAGATGTATCTGGATTGTCAGCATACCAGAGCCCTGCTGAAAAGCACTGGGCCTTTGCAGTGATGGGTTGTAGCCCAGGTGATGAACTTCTGAACGTGGTCCAGCTGACCACATGTCTCAATTGCCCTCTGCAGCTGGTTCTCCAGACGCTTCTGGAAGTCCGCTGAGATTTTCTGTGAAGACACCCATAAAAATGCATGCAGTTATGTGTAATCACTGGCCCACAGAGACCATGATGACTGGACTTCAGGCTAAATCGACGACTCTTTTTTGACAGATGTAGCTTCTGAACTGTTGATTTAAGCAGCTTAGACAGATTATTATGGCCTCTCATTTGCTTGCTTTCAGAACTGATTACATCACAGCACTGACAGATTCTTTGCATGTAAATTCACGGCTGGCTGAATGATAAGAAGGGAAGAAAGAAAGAGAAAGTAATTACCTCCAGTTGCTCTATTAATAGGTTAGCTCGTTTGTTAAGCTCGTTCATCATAATCATCTTTGCCATTTTAATCTGGTTCTCTGCCTTCCTGTGTGCAATCTTTACTCCATGAAGTCTGCTAAGACAGAAAAAAAGAAAATAAATCTCTCAGTCCTGGCAGAAAAATCCCACAAGCAGAAGAAGAGAGCAACATTTCGGACATTAACTTGTGCATTTGCTTGCTGTATTTCACACTGTTGAATTTTTGACCATTTGTGGCACAAGTTGTTCAGACCTGGGACTATGATTATGACTTTGTGTGGGTCTAAACCAACCTGTCCTCTATCTGTTTAGCACTGTTCTCTACTGCAGACCTCCTCTCTTCCACCTGCACCATCAGGCTCTCAAACAGCCACTGCTGATCCTGTAGGGCCTTCCCAATCTGCACCACCCTGAACATAGAAGACATCACAGCATCCACCAGACAGAAAGTTCACTCATTTATTCTTTGGCAATGCAGAACACCAGAATTAAATTTGTCTCCCCAGAGGACAAGACATTATGCAGTTGACCTTAGAGGCAGTTACTGTGCTGTAACATCACAGAAAACAAAAGCGTATGAATACATAATAAGTATTAGGCAGGCCAAGGGTAGTGTATGCAGATACAGATGATAAACGTGACAAAGAGCGTTGTTGTTCAGAGGATGTTTTTAACCTGTGGTTAGCCCTTCTCTGCAATGTCCTTGTGCTGCACATCTGAGGACTGACCTGTGGTTTTTGTGGGATGACAGGTGACAGCTGCTACAGCACAGAAGGTCACATGACTCACAAAACAGCTCCAAGGGCTCCTGTCTGTGAGTGTGGCACATGAGGAGGGAACAAGGATACGACCCCGGGCCTAAATGACAGACAAGGGGAGGAGGGAGAGGGGAAAGAGCACAAGACATTAGCAACACTCAACAAGCAGTTCATACCCAGAAGTAAAGGAGGGCCAGCAGTGTGCAGCATTCAAGCAAAAGCTGAGAAAGTACAACAGTGAAGTCTGTCAAAACGTAAAGCAGCAAGTAAATTATATTTGTTTAGAATATGCATTGATGCATTTAGTTATCAAATTGTACATCTACAAAAAGGCATTCAGCATCTCATACAAGCCTAAGTGATTTGTTGATGAGCGTTCCTTATTAATTATTGTTACAGTACTTAAAATATTAGTTAAAGTTAAGTTACCTTTAAAATCTAATTCTGAGAGCAAAGAAAAGATCGAACTGTCTCATCTTCTGCTGACTGGTGGTTTGAATGTCAGAGCAGCAGGTTGTTCTTTATGGGGATTTATTGTATGTGTTGCGTACTATACTGGACTGTATTTAAGATAGGTGCAGTTACTTCTGGAAGTCTGTGTGTCAGAGAACTGTTTTTATATTCCAGTTTTGGCAGATTATGCAAAGATAGAACATGTTATACCTGAGCTATACTGGCATGAGAGATTAAAGCTGGCCCTTCTCTACACTATCATAGAAAAACAACTGTGTTGGGTGACAAAGATGTACTGTAAGTGAACAATATTTCAGTGCTATCCAAATGGCCTCTGATACACCAACAACCATACACACACACACACTATTAATACACAAACTCAAAACAATCTCTAATGCATTTCTAAATAGGTCACTGTAAAAACAGTTGGCCCGCAGAATGTCTGCCTAACAATAGTTGGCTAAGGCTAAGGAGCGCAGCCCTACTGCTCTCTGCTGGCCGACTCAACTGAGCCAACCACCCTCCTGCCTGCACATCATCACACATCTTTGTGGTAGAGAGCTGAGCATCACCTTCTGTGCATCACTGACCACATCCTGTCTGTGATAGCAGTCACACAGCTTTTCAAACAAGTACAGAAACTAAACAGTGGTACTCACACATCACAATAAAAATATCTAGGATCTACTCATTATGATTTGACAACTTGTTTAATGCAGACCTGCAAAAGCAGCTGGCAACAAAGAGCCAAGCACACAAAGGGGTCTTTAAATAGCAACACACCAATATTAGCAAAAATAAAATTATGTGAGCACCTCAGAATCTGGGCCACATTTTAAAGAGAGGTGTAATAAAACACAGGGCTCTCCAGGAACTATTATCATCTGTCGCCAGTGTCATGCATTATTCATTGCCATAATTCCTACTGAGACATGGTTAACAAATAAATAGTGCACCAGAGGGAAAACAAAGAAGCCCAAACAGGCTTTTGGATGACAGAGAGAGAGACACAGACAGTGTAGCACCACTAATAATCTGTCACACTGGCCTCAAAAGTGGAGGCAACAACATTTTAAAGTATGTAAATATCTTGCCTTGTCCAATTGGTGGCAGAGAGCCAGAGCCTTTCTGGTGCAGGTCAGAGCACTGGGTGACACTGGGCCTCTGTTGCTGCAAGTCTATGTACTGGGAAGTGGCAGGGGCTCTCTGATGCTGATGCACATCTGTGCACTGGTAACACAACCACTTGTTGCAGAGTGTGCACAGACTCTGCGCAAGTGTCGGCTCCGAGCACTCTGAGCAGATCTGAAAAAGTGGGGAAAAAAAACCCTCTTCTGTTTAAAATATACAGAGAACACATACTCTTTCACACATGCAAACACAGAGGACTATGTGATAAAAAGATTAGGCGGCATATGTCAGAAACATTTGTGTCGCTGTGTTACTTTGGGCTACATCACAGTTCCAAGACGTGTTATTTGTTCATGCTCACAAATGGCTCAGAGACTTTCGGAAGCCAAGTGAGCTCCACATGAAAATAAAACTAAACCTGTGCTATAGTATCATTAGTTAATGTTTAGATGCTTTTCTGAACAATAAGTATTCAAACATCATGATGTATGTAAATAAAATCTGTTAAAATAAGCCACTTTCATTTTCAAAGACACGATGGATAGTCCCTTGTGTTTACAGCTGGTTTCAGATATGAGTATACCAAAGAACACAAATGCTGTCAATAGAAATCTAATAAGATGACACACAGTACAGCCATTTTCAGCCAGGTAATACTTTATTACTCCATCTGGAGGCATTCATCCTTTGCAGTTGATCACTCCTACCAATTTAGGAGCAGTGACAAGCACCTTGGGACCAAGCCCAGTTTTAAAACCCTGTCAAGGGTATTTCTAATATCTAATGTCTCAACACAAACATAGGATGCAAGCCCCAAATTGCCTAACAACGAAAAGGATGCAGTGACAGGATCCATGTTAGAAACACACAAACAAACTACTGCACAAAAATAAACAATCTCTTGATGAACTAAGTCTCTAGATGTGTCAGAAGAAAAGAAAATCAAGACAGGAAACAATGCTGAAAGAAACACCTTACCTTCTCCATTTCAGTGTGTTGAGAGTGTTGTTTTCACAGTGGGAGGGAGAGGAGAGGAGAGGAGAGTGAGCAGCCTGATGTCTCAGCAGCAAAGACTCTGAGGCTTCTACCTGAGGCAGGAAGCAGTGCACGCCGAGAGGTGGCCCCAGAGGAGACAGCTTACATGACAGCCTCACTGTGCTCTCTCCTCCCCCAGTTCATCCATGTGTAGGACCCCCTCGCTGCAGCAGAGGAGAGGAGTGTCATGTTCAAATTGCTTGCTGGTGCACCCACCAAAAAAGCGGGGAAATCTAATCCATTTTCTTAAATAAGCCTGTGCATAATAAATGGGAATTAGGGAGATAAGATAATTATTTTTTGTAGGGCAAAATATCCCCGGAAGCCCTTTCCAAAATGGAGGAACAAAGACCAAGTGACCTACAATGAGGAAGGAGGGAGAAACTGTACTGTAAGCAACTTTTACTGTAGCTCTTTGAAGCAGGCAGTGTGAGACAGAACTAGGTGACATTAGGCGCAGGTTGTGTCAGGCTACATTGCGCTGGGCTAGGATGTACTGGATATGGCCTTCTTCCCTTTGTCAGCACGGGGAGGGGACAGGTCCCAGAGGAGCTAAACGCTAACGTAGCACACCAAAACCGGGTCAGGCAGTGATAAGCTCCAGATGGGACTTAGATACTCACCTGCAGTTCCCTCTAACACTTTGAAATCAGTTAAAGATTTTAGAACAACAGCACAAGGAAACTAACAAAATGCAGACACAGAAGGGCGATGCCACATACACTGAGAGAATATCTGCCAAAGAAGAAAGAAGAATATCTGCACGATGATATGAAAGTTGAAAAGGGGAAGTGGGGAAACAGGGTACTGCTGAAACCAATTGAAACTTCAAAAACGCCATCACCATTAAATATAGCCCAGAATCAAACCACTGTGACATCTAGAGCTGTGAGCGAGTCTGCCTAACAACCCCTGCTGCCTGACCTACAAATCTGACAACTTTCTCATCCTTGGGTGCGTTAGTGGGGCACTTATAGGAATCCCATTCCCCACTGTGCACTCAAAGACCCAATTTGAAATACAATTAGTCTGTGTTAGTACACCCTGCCTCTTGTTCACTCAGCTCTGTAGCAATTTCAAACTGTGCACCTGCTTTCACTGCTCTTTCACAGCATTTATCTATTAAACTGAAATCTCCCGTTAGCTTCTCTGCCCTGCTAAGTGAAGCTGGCACTAGATACGTATGCCATCTCAAGAGATGTCACAATAATAGAAACCTGCACAGTGATTTCTCCCTTGAAAGCACCCCCTATGCGACATCTATTAACACCGGGCTGATGAGATCACAGTGTAAAGCAGGATTATCTTCAACCAGTCTTTATGCCATTTTATCATTTCTCTCCGCAAATGACGTACTCACGATCAAACGATCAGAAAATTAATCAAATAATTTGGGAAGCCACACTGAGAGAGCTCTCTTTGGGTAAAAAGTCAGCTTCGCACACTGAAACAAGATTGTTGAGACAAATGTTTGCCTTGTCATTATGGGGTGTTTGAACTCTTACAACTAACAGGATCTCACCAAGCATCTCCTGTGAACCGTTGTAAAACACCCTACAGCAGTTTGACTTTCTGTTTGCTGCAACACTGTCTTCTTTGTTCTTCAATATTTTTGGCCACTAAGAGCAGCAGACTAAATATTATCACATTTATAAGTTGTTAAGTGGGTGAACTGGAGCCTTTTGGCTGCTGGAAACAAGGGTGTTGAGCACAGTGCAATTCAGTATGTGACCCATAAATCCAAAACATTTTGCTAAAAGGTGCTAAAAAAAAAAAATCAGAAAAGCTGCAAAGTTGGGTCATATTCCTCTGCTGGTCCATCACTGTGGGTGTTTCCTTGATAACCAAATTACATGTAGTCATTAGATTCAATATTAATATATAAATTATATTGATTAATGCTGCTTTAAGTTATTTTAAATGCAGTTTGTTAGACAGATTGCAACCTGCAATATCTAGCAAATACTTTCTAAGAATTTCTTAGCTTTTAACATCCTCAAGGCAAGTTATTTTCTTTAAATACTGTGGACTTTGTAGGGTTTTTCTGATGTGTTTTAAGATAAAAGGCCTTTGGGGGGGGGGGTTCTTAGCAAAAGTGTTCCTTTACATGAAATCTAATGAAGAGACCGAAACGAAGAGACTGAACATTTTCCTAAATGACAAAGCTCTAAAATAACAAAGAATAAATACAGCATCAGGCAACTTCATGGATAAAACGAGTAAGGCTGCACAGGGAGGCTCTGGTCATAAGTATTCAGACCCTTTGCTCAGTATTTAGTAGAAGCACCCTTTTGAGCTAATACAGCCATGAGTCTTTTTGGGAATGATGCAACAGGTTTTTCACACCTGCATTTGGGGATCCTCTGCCATTCCTCCTTGCAGATCCTCTCCAGTTCTGTCAGGTTGGATGGTAAACGTTGGTGGACAGCCATTTTCAGGTCTCTCCAGAGATGCTCAATTGGGTTTAAGTCAGGGCTCTGGCTGGTCCATTCAAGAACAGTCACGGAGTTGTTGTGAAGCCACTCCTTCGTTATTTTAGCTGCGTGCTTAGGGTCATTGTCTTGTTGGAAGGTTAACCTTCGGCCCAGTCTGAGGTCCTGAGCACTCTGGAGAAGGTTTTCGTCCAGGATATCCCAGTACTTGGCCGCATTCATCCTTCCCTCGATTGCAACCAGTCGTCCTGTCCCTGCAGCTGAAAAACACCCCCATAGCATGATGCTGCCACCACCATGCTTCACCGTTGGGACTGTATTGGACAGGTGATGAGCAGTGCCTGGTTTTCTCCACACATACCACTTAGAATTAAGGCCAAAAAGTTCTATCTTGGTCTCATCAGACCAGAGAATCTTATTTCTCACCATCTTGGAGTCCTTCAGGTGTTTTTTAGCAAACTCCAGGC
>NW_018127884.1:5125269-5135458 GCF_001952655.1 Monopterus albus
TCAATATGGGGTGCTGTGTGTACATTAATGAGGAAAAAAATGAACTTAAATAATTTTAGCATATGGCTGCAATATAACAAAGAGTGAAAAATTTAAGGGGGTCTGAATACTTTCCGTACCCACTGTACTTCTAAAATCCTTGTTTTGGACCTAGTTCAGTCAATATTAATGGGAATGTCTTAGCCATTCAGTTTTATTTAGCCTTCCCAAACTTCTAAATCACAAAAGAACATTGATAAGAAAAAACTCCCATAAAACTTTTATCAAATGTACCTACATAATATAATACCTGCTAGACTATGGCTTCCCCTCATGAAGTGAAGCTTAAACTGCGCTCAACACAAAAATAAACATTAAAAACAACCTACTGAAATAACCCAATATATGATTATTTCACTTTAGTTATGTAAAAAAAAACTACCATTAAGTATGAACAGCCCACAGTGTTTTTAGTTTTATTAATCACTGTATTAAGGTGTGGGAATATGGGATTTGAAGTGATTTTCCTTCTGGCATGTTACACGTTTGACTACCTGATCCATCTGTTCATGAATGTATCAGTCTGACAGCGATTTATTAACGTGTCTTCCCTTAATAACAACACGCACGTCAGTCAAAGTGCCCCCGCATCCACAGCCTTCCTCTGCATCAGCTGCCTCTCCTCCGGCGCATCACTGAGCGTGATACTATTTTTTAGAAAGTGCGCAGGAGATTACGCCCCTGTCATGGCATCATGGTGCAATCCACAACACAACACGAGAACAACACGCAATACAAAGTCAGCACACGGAGAGTTTGATGCACGGAGCATCTAGAAACTGAGTCTGTGTACCGTTTCGTTTCGCTCGCGAAGTGCGCAGCTCCGGTAAAACATCATTATCAGGGAAACAGTGTGAGCGCGTGAGGATGAGTCTGTTTTCAGTCCAGTGGAAACCAGACTGCAGAGCAACACAACTTCTGTCGGCCTGTCAATCATGTCAGGTCTGCTGCGGTACACGTCTGTCCAAAGCGGCTGTTTCGTGTTTTACCTTGACCCGGGCATCTCCACTGTCGAGCCCCGCTTCGGATGTCGCTCTTTGGCCCGGCCAAAATTTTGAGGGTCCCAAGTCTCGCAGTTTAACGTGAGATTTTATACTGGCTCTCATGTAATACGTGTCTCAAAGCTGTAGTGTTACCTGATTATTTTTGGGTACCTTCACTGCTGCCCTGTGTAAATAAGAAGTAACAATAGCACTACTGCAAAGTCTCTATTATGATTAAGAATTAAGCTTTAGAAATATTACCTAATTACGATGAATGATCAAAAGTAAATAATATTCTGCAGCAGTATCGTCTCTGTTATTTTTATTATATAGCCTATGTATCAGAGATATTATCGGACTGTTACTGCTACATTAACAATTAAGAAGCATTTAAATATGGCAGTTGTATAGTTATAAAGTTCTGTAGTTTACAGTTTAGAAAGTAACACACCTCAAAATTGTACCTTAGCCTAATTTGTGTAATTGCCTACTTGGTTACTTTGCAGCATGACTGCTGCCTCTGTGAAATCAAATGAGACATGCAGCCAAACATCAAGCTGTCAAGGTCTTCATATATGATTGAGTCACATCTAAAATATATTTCTATATCTCCATTTCCTTCAAACAAACAACAGCCTAATCATTTTACAGTAACATCAAAACACAGAATTTTTAAAACAGCATTGAGTGCTAGAATTACAGTGATTATCATAACACCGAAACATTGTTAGGCATTAAACAAAAATAAGTATGTTAATGTAGCAAGTGGCGCAGGATTACAACATTTCCCATACAGCTACATAGCTATCTATCTGAGTATTTGTGTTTTATGTCACTATATAAATCCACTGCACTGCATTTTAGAAGGAACCATCTTCTTACATCACTACATTCATCTGAAGCTACAGTTTGTTATTTTTCAGATTAGGATTTTACAAACAAAACCTATTTTCTTCAAAAATACAGTTTGTTAGAATAAATCACACAGCAATTTATAGGGAAGAGTTACTGGAACTAAAATGCTTACACACTCTTTAGTCAGTCAAACTGGGTCATTTTACAATTAATACTGACATTTATTTATTTCCTATTTATTTATTATTCCATAAATGATGTTGGTATACAGCACAAACATATGACATTCAACTAAAAGATTTGACTTGTAATGGATTACTGCTATGATGTGGCCTCACTACTTTTACTTAAAGAAAAGGGTCTGGATACTTCTTGCCCCACTGGTTGTGCAGCTTTTTTAGCACCCAACAAAGTTTCTTCACATTAAATATCACCCTTAATTGCTATAAAGGACACAAGCAGAGGAAAAGCAATATGGCGGCTGGAATCGGTGTGTGCGCCTCCCAGTTAGGAGAGCTAATTACAACATGGCAGTGACAACCACCAGAGTGATGTGCACAGATGTAATTAGGTTACCAGCAGCATGTGGTAGCTGGTGCTAGACTAACTGTGCCATTTGGGATCTTACCAGCTTCTTCTTACTGCATAGCTTTGGGGCAAAGCTGTCACTGAGATGTGAGATGTAAAAAGAGGTGATTTCATAGCATCTGGCAAAATGCAAATCAGATATTTCTCTTTCCAGATGTGATATTTGTGCATGTTGGGCCTTGTTTTTGTGAGGCAACAAAACAGAGTATAATGACTGTGGTGTACTTCTGATGTGTGTGACAGGACAAGAAAAGCTTCATATTGTGTTTCTTTTTGAAGTCCTGGTGTAAAAAATAGAGCAAATTTATGATGGCAGATGAAATGAATCAACATGTCAAAATATATGTATATTAGTAAAGTCAGTACGCTCAAGTGGTTGAAACATTTAATTACCATTTTTAATAAAAGATTGCAAAAGACTCTGAAGAGTTACAATCACTTTCTTCGTTGTCTGTACAGTTTCCAAATGGGTTTTATACTCCTTAAACAGAGGACAGCACTGTTGTGAGATAATGCAAAATGAATACATATGAACTGTACATCTATGCCCGTATAAAGTCCCATACACTCACACATTCCAATAACACTCTTCACAGGCACACCTGGACATCAGTGGTTACTCTATGGCTCACTCGTTGTGTACCATCCTGCTATCACTATCTCATAAGGTACTATAAACATACACTGAATAGTATCACAGCCAGTTTACAGAGAAATAATATGTACATGCTTACATAAAAAACTAAAGACAAAAAGGTGAGAATCATCATGATGCAGAGACATGAGACATCAGATCTTCAGTTTGTTTTATGACTGAAAACAAAAGGATGATTTCCCCCTCAGGTCTTTTTGTGGAGAAACTTCATTTTACTTCCTGAAAAGAGTTAAAAACAAATCCATTAAATCCATTAAAGTGTGCGACATCTTACTGTACAGTGCATGAGGATTAAGCCAGGCTGAGATTACAAAAAAATAGTCGTCATGTCAGTCAGTCCTACTTGTATATGCTGTCAAATGCCTTGAACTGAGATTTCAGGTGAGTACAAGGAAACATTCATCACAAGAAGTAGATGAATGTGAAACTAAAGTCAAATTCTGCACATACATCCAAGTGAAGCAACAATAAGCAAAACACGTCGACTTTGCTATGAAGTGTAGACTGACCTCTATCATGTTGGATAATATGAGCTCAAATATCATTTAAGTGTCACATGTGATCTAATCCTGTAGTATGAGAATATTCAACAGAGCTAGAGAAGAAATATTTTAAATGTATCTTTAAGGTGCAGCAGGATTTTAAAACTGGATAAAATTTTCAAACTCCCAGAATCCGAGACCAGCCTTGTACGTCTGTCGCAGAACTCACCAAGGCCTTTAAGGAATTTGTTGACTCCACTCTGCTCTGTGTCTGGCAACTCCTCCAGATAATGTTCCACCCTCTGCTCAAAGAGACCTGTCAACACATCAGTACGAGAAATTAATATATTTATGAAATATCTCAGGACTCCAGGAAGTCACACTGACTTTTGTCTGCCAGGAAAAACAGCGAGGAGGTGAGAACACATGCTGATGAAAACGTTCTGTCACTAGAGGTCAGTATTAGTGCAGAATGTTCTGCCACACAATGAGTACTAAAAGCACGAGGGTGGAAATCCAGAGAGGAAAGGGTAAGTTTGATCTAAACATTTGAAAAAGAAGGAAGGTGTTTATAGAAACAACTGACATTCAGGGAATGACAGTTTACCTTTAGCCCGGGTTTTCCTCAGCTCCCGATCCTGGATGAACCCTGCAAACATCTGTGACTCCATGAAGACACCCAGGAAGCGACGGATGCTTTTAGATGCCACAGACTTGCGAAAAGACTCCCTTTGAAAAACGCGCTCTCCACGCTCGTTCTGCGTGATAAACAGGGAGTAATGGCCGATGGTCTCAAGGAAGAAGCGGATGAAAGCCTCTGACACCAGGCTGTTCAGTGAGTTATATTCTGTAGACACAATAGAGAAGGGATTGAATACATGGCTTGGCTCAACCCTCACAGCCACCTTAAGCAATAACAGCTACTGCTAATGGTGTAGAGATTCAGGGATGTATCTCATAATTCTTAGTGAAATCAACTTGAATCAAATTAACCACAAAATAAGAAATAATAATGTGGTTTCCTAATTCCATCCCTTTTTTAAAGGTGCAGCATGTAAGATCTAGAAGGGTTTATTAGCAGAAATGGGGTATAGTATCCATAAGTTTTCATTTCATATGTTTTCATCAATGTGTAATCACCAGAAAATAAGAATTACCGAAGTAGTAGCTTAGTTTTGAAAGACCAAAAGAAGTAAAGTTAAAAACAAGAGGAAGTACTGTTGTGAGTTTAAGAACTCCAATTTGAATAAATGGAGGATCATAGTTATTCTTTAACAGAAGAAAAAGGAGGAATCTCCGTCGGCAAAGGAGCAAAGACATGAAAAAACAGGATAATATTAAATGCGGCCAAGTGAGTTGTCAATTGCAAAATCTCGGTGAAGCCAGCTGCCATTCAACTTTTATTGTTACGATAAGGGTGCTTGGAGCTTAACAAATAAAATGATATTACTACACACCTTAATATTTGTGTAATCATCCTTCTTGAAAATTACACTACAGTCAAGTGAGCCGCTGCTAACTTTGGCTTGGTCAAGTCAAGTGCACTTGTTTTTCAAGTATGCAATTTGTCCTGCATTTGCGGTAATCACTGTGAAACGGCTGTGAGAGCTGGTCGGACACCGTGTATAAAAGCTTTGCTCAACGTCACAATCTGCAACCAGATGTCACTAAATCTCACATACTGCACCTTTAACACTTGTAGCATAAACGTCTCACACACTGACATTTCTGATAAAGACTGAAAGAGCCTGAGCTAAAGCTGGAGGGACTCCTAGAAAGAAGAAGAAGTCTGGTTAATCTAAAACATCAAGACGCTCTGTAACTATTACTGAAAAATCTGAAATGCTGAAGACTGGCACAAGTGGGGCCTTAGCAATAAGCACCAAAGGGGACTTCCAGCATCACTGGGGTTTTTAGTCATTTCCTATACTCACTTAATGAATTACAGTATATTGTTGTCAGTGCTTAGTAATGTTTTCTCACATTAGCAATTTTCTACATTAGGTATCAGGACTAGTTCACAGACTTCATACACTGTCTAAAAGACTAAGAGGCATGTTCAGAGTAAGAGTAATTAATTAAGAGTAATTGGTGAGTATGGTAGTAACTATATAAAGTCAAGCTTAATCTATCTTTTTATCTAACAGACTGTAAGTTGCACCAGTTTGCACAGTAATAACAACAGGTTGTGACTGACACACAGCAGATGTAACACAACCGCTGACAACAAGAAAAAGAATGTGGAAAGCAGAGACAGAAAGTCTGTCCCATACAAGCTTTCTTCCTGAATGAAGCAACAACAGTGCACGTCTTTCAAATAGTAAGATACATTTTTGTTTAGTTTTGTTGCCTGACCAATTCTACCATTTGTGTGTGTGTTGTAAAAGCACACTGTAGCTGTTGTTTTAATTTGTGCTATACAAATAAACATATTATTGATCCCCTGGGGGTAAATCTTCATAAAAGTTTGGCTCTCACAGCGGGAGATGAATCCAGGCTGACTGGAATCCTAACTGTTAAACCATGTGGGATGTGCATGCACGGAACAGACAGATGAGGGAACTTTGTGAAACACACCTGTACCCAACTTATTTAAATCAGATTGTTGCTGACTTCTTCTCACATAACTTGTGGTTCTTTTAACCCCCTAACTCAGCATATAGGACCCTCAGTAGAACACATAAGAATATGTGTATTTTGCCACCAGTCAGCAGAACCCCTACCTTTCACTGTGTATTATCTCACCTCTAAGGTGAACCTGTGTGGTTCACCGTCTATATAAAAGACATCATTTCCACACGAGCTTCACAGAGACACGGAGCCCGTGTGTTCTGCTACAGACAGTGCTCTCATTACAAAGGAAAACATCTGTGTTGGTCATGAGAGATGATTTGTCATACAGTATATTCACCTTCATCTGACTCGCTGTCAGAGTCCTGATTGATGATGTCATTCCTCTGCTCCAGCGCTTGCTCAAGAGCTGCTTGAAGTTTTCGCGGCAACAGTGAAGCCTCGTCATCCATCTATAAACAACAGAAAACACTGTAGTCACCAGTGATAAACAACAGTGTTTGGAGAGTAAGTTTCAAAGACTCTGACTTAGAACAAAAAAGCTCATGTTTTACAGCCTCTTCAACGTAAGACTATGTAACTTTGACAGTAGAAAAAAGCACAGTCTTACCCTTACAACTGAAAAGTTAATTTCAGAAGCAATAAATCTCACCCTCACACAGACTCAGGTCTTTTGCTGCTTCAGTCTTACTTGGTCTGGTATGACCAGTAACACATTATGGCGATGCTTGCCAGCTTTAGATACTGTAGATACTGCAGTGGAGTAACACATTGCTGTTCGCTGACTTACATGTCACAGGTTTTAGTGCTATTTCATAAAAAGAAAAGGAGAAATAAATACATCACATCTCACCAGCAGACATATGTGTTTTTTTCCGCTTGTGGCTCCATTACATTCCTGCATTTTTGTCTTTTGCAACTGCGGTTACATGGTTGGTGTCTTAAAGCCATAGGCTGCCAGCATAATCGTTGATCTTTTTAAAGCATGTTACTCAAGAAAATCTTTGGAAATAAAGGGAAATTGGAAATGATCGTTCAATTGCCAATTGCGACCTTCATGCCCACTGCTCATCAAAAGTTACATAGTCTCACTTCTTTGTTTGATAGGTTCATAGACTAACCTGTCGGATGAATCGGTCAGTTCCGAGGTCAACCATTAAAGCCTAAGAAAAGGAAAGAGAAGCATATCATTCTGCAGAACTAATGAAAAAAACCCCTCTTTTATTTCTTACACACAAAACTGACTATTTCACCTCCAGGGGAATTGCATGTGCTCTCTGCAAAACACAGTCTATATAAAATACAGAACCACCATTTTCAAAGAACTTACAGCACAAAATATAAAATGTGACAAAAGGAAGAGTGATACAAACAGACAACAGATGTTGCTGACAACCAGTTAACAGCTCAGTGTTAAGTATGACTGACATGGTCTTATCACACAAATGACCTCTCACTTTGAGAGGCATATGAATCTGTATTCAATGTCGATAATAATTTCCATGAACAATCCAGGTGCTCACTTGTCTAGATTAAGGACAAAGCTTCACTGGGCTTCTACTGTTATCACAACTCGCCAGAACCCATAGTGACTTTTTAAAATGTCTTGTATTGGTTTGTATTCAACAGTATAATACCCAAAGATATTCACATTATTGTCATAGAAGAGTATGAAAACCAGAAAATATTCACATTGAGAAGGTGGAGCAGGTAAACCTTTTTTGCCATGATTGTAAAAAAATGTTTTCATGCAATATTTTCAAAAGATTTGGGGGATTTTTAGCTGTTATTTAACAACGCAGTAGAGACAGACAAGACAGTGGGATGAGAGAGAGAATGGGGAGATCTACACTTTACTGTAGGTACACAACCAGACTCCAATCACAGATATAGAACACACTAATATGCACCCACATACTGTAAAGGCACCAGGCTAATAAATAAATAAATAAAGACTGCCCATTAATTTTCTGCTGCTTTTCAAAAATCAACTAATTGTTATGGCTCATTCAAAGCAGCAAAACCTTTTAATCTTATAACTTTGGACAAACCGAACAATATATTAAAAATATTAAATCTGCGCTGCAAAAGGAAAAAAAAAAAAATCAATGCAACTTTATGTTGTTCTGGTCTGAAAGTCAGTTCAGTCAGAGAAAGACAAGAACAGAGCGACAGAGAAAGACCAATCAGAGATATCTGGATGAAGAATGTAGGAGACATCAGTCTAAGCTGTAGAGTTCAGAGAAATGAAACTGCACTCAGAGGAAAGCAGTCAGAGACGGTCCTTTTCACATGTACTCACCTCTTCCACAGGTAACTCTTTAAGTTTTGGCAGTGAGCTGGACAGCAGCCCCACCAGGAAGGGAGTGGGACAGCAGACAATATCCAGCATGGACCCTGGCAGCACAGGGATGAAGGTATGTTGCCAGGAGAAGGGGTACAGCAGCGCCACCACTGCAAGCATGCAGCTGGACAGGGTACTGATGATGGGAGGCAAAAAAAACAACAACAAAAAAACAAGCACACGCCATTAATATCCTTCACACTTGCACAACAAGCACAAAAACTCCCTAGAAAGGCCACACCATGGTCAAAACAGGGCAGATAATGAAAACCTTTTTCTGAAAGGGGAGTGGGTGGGTTGTGCAGTAAAACATTTTCCAAAAATTTGCATCTAAGGCAGTCCTTAACTTAAAAAAAAAAAGTCTGCTTCTTCAAAATGTTGAATTCATTATCAATAAATCATTAATTGGGCTACAGAAAGAACTGTAAGAGCACAAATTGTCTTTCCATAGCTAAGCTCATTCTACAAAGTAAATGACTATGTGATCCTCTTTTCCCTGAAACAGTTACTTTTACATAATAACAGCTGTGTACTCTGGCTTTGACACTTGGTTCTTCCTGCAGCTCTGGATACAACAGACAGTTCCTAAACTTTGACAAATACAAGAAAAATGACTTTAAAAGGCATCACAGTATAACGTCTGTACAAATGAATGCTTTTATATCCCCTCTACCTCACAACTACAAACCACAAAAATGAAGAATGAGCCCAGTAAAATGCACGACTCTGGCACGTTGCTGTAGCTGAGCTGGATGTTTGTTGATGAAATACCAAAAAGAGCACCGATTCGGTTTAACTTCAACAGCTGTGGTATAACATCGAGATCACATATAGGAGCCCGTCTTTCTCACGATCTGTCGCTTGTTGACAGTGGCTGACCCTCCTCCCCTGTGTCCTCTACATGCTGTCCAGTCCATGTACACAAAGAGAGTGAAAATAAACTGTGGCTCCAATCACACACAAAGCAGCACTAAATCAGTTTGGCTCAAGAACAAGACCAGGGATCAAACGTGGCATGCAAACGCTCCCCATATATACACTATTAATGAGGAATGTTTTCGCTGTCACTGTCAACAACAGCAGATAGAACATCCAAGTAAACAGAAGTTACTCCCTTTTATGTGACCTCATCCACCTCAGAGAAATACTATTAATCACAGCCCACTGAGAACTGAGATCAGTACTGTAATTAGTGAGCTAAGATAAATTACAAACTTTTCCACAGTATTCTTGCAAACTACATTTTTGCCATAAGCTTTTTCATCTTAACTTCATATGAGTCAAATTGCCTAAAATGAAATGTGTTTTCTTGATGAGGTAAAATATTATTAAACCAGTAAAAACATGATAGAAACTACAAATAACCACAGCATTCAGTATTTTCAGTATTTTTTCTGTTCACTCATAACATGAAGCACTTGCAGCTTTGCTTTGGTCGGCATGATTTCCATTTGCCTGAGGAGGGCTTGATAATTCCTAACAGATCCAGTCTCCTGGGTTTGACAAGTTCTAACAGGGAGTGATGGGGCACAGATCTTAGAGAACGTTTGCCACGGGCTACACATGGCCCTACACACCACTGATACCAAAAGGCTCAGTTACACTCATTCCCCAACCGCACACTCTCGGGAGAAGATGAACTTGCAATGAAAACACTCTGCACCACCAGAGG
>NW_018127884.1:5135512-5161257 GCF_001952655.1 Monopterus albus
ACCCTCAGACCATGAAAAAAGAATAAAATGCTTTCTAGCCTCTGTGTTCATGATTAGAAGAGAATGGAACTGGCTTATGGCCACAAAGCTGCAGTAATGACATTCCCATCAGCCTCAGCTGTACTTTGTGTCTAGTGCTAATTAGTAAATGTTAGCATGGCCAACATGATAAACAGCAGCATGTTAGCATGCTGATATTGGAAAGTAGCTCAAAGCACTGCTATGTCTGAGCAGTCAAGTCAAGTCAAATTTTATTTATACACTGTAGCTCAGTGTCACAAATTTGTGTCAAGTACAACCTTACAGAGTCACTAGCATGACTGTAGATTCTCGTTATTTGGTTGCCCAAATATACATACAGGCGAAGAACAAAATGAATCCACTGTCTTTCTCGTGTTACATTTCAACTAAACCTTCAGGCTGCAAAGTGGAACCCAAAGCAACAAGCTATGTGTGGATTGGCCAGAAAATAAAATTTAGTCATACTAAATTCGTAAAAAGTCTGTGGGACCGAAACTTCACAAATTTATGGTTCCACTCTCGGGAAAAGAGAGAAGAAGTAGTTCTGCAGAGGTGAGGTCTGTGCAGAGCTGTTACATGTTGAGGTTTGGGAGCTAATCCTGACATATTAGCTCTTGAAGGTCTGCCAGGCCTAGTTTAGTGTGTGTGAGGCTGACCTGGCAGATGCTCCAGGAAACATGGGATCGAAAAACCTACTCTGTGAAGCCCAAAAGGAGGAGGGGAGATTTCAGTGTCTGAGAAAAACAGAGGGGAGGGAGACAAGAGCCTGTATCACCTCATGCTTCACAGTTCCACTAAACCACTGCATTGTGTCTACCAGTTCTGGTATGGCTAAGAATGATTCCATAGACGGAGGATAAAGAGGGCTAGACTAAAGCACCAGCTGTGCTGCAGAGAGCCACAAAGCCATTCTTTTCAGTTAAAGCTCTTCCCAGACTCAAAAAACACAAAGAATATAATGAGGCAGCAGAGTACATACAGACCTACAGTCTACAAAGGATATAAAAAGGTGTGTATCTTTCTGAACTCCATACAAATCTGTCACAGGAGGACTCTGGCTCCAGACACATCTGAAGGATAATTAAAGCAAAGAGGATGCACCAGACCACAGTTTGAAATGCCACAGCAAATGGTCTGAACAGTTTTGTAAATAAGAAATTTAGGTTTTTGATTTGTAATGCACTTGCTGTAATTTCTAAAATCACATTTTACTTGGTTATTATAGGTTAATTAGTGTAGACTGATGGGCAAAAAAGACAATGTTACCTAATTAAAATTAAATCAACAACACAGTGAAGTATGCAAAAAGTGAAGGGGTCTGAATACTTTCTGAAGCCACCGTATATGATTTCTATTGTTATCTACAGGCAGGACAATTTCAGCTCCCTTATTCCCTGAATGGCTTTCCCTCACTTCCTCTCTTAACGGATCTCCTGCCACCAGTCTCTGCTCTCCAGCTCTACAGAAGGCACCAGCAGAAGCCATTTCAGAATGAGAAATGGCTTCCTGATGGAAAACTCTATGCATGCTCCTATTAAAACCACAATAACGTCTGAGATTAATCAAGGCTGTCTAGAGAGCTGATGAATGTGTGCAGGTGTTTGTGCATCTGCGAGCGTCT
This sequence comes from Monopterus albus, assembly GCF_001952655.1. Classification (NCBI taxonomy): domain Eukaryota; kingdom Metazoa; phylum Chordata; class Actinopteri; order Synbranchiformes; family Synbranchidae; genus Monopterus; species Monopterus albus. Next base: position 5,137,155 of record NW_018127884.1, read on the forward strand.
ACGTGTGGGTGTAAACAATCACGAGAGACACACTGATGTAAAAATCAGCTGACAGCTTTGATAATGGGCAAGATTTTCTAGACTTTGAAAAGAGAAACATTTCACATGTTTACAGTGTGCCGGTTTCATTCTTCCTCAGAGTCAAATACCACATGGGAAACCGGTTAAGTTATTAAAAGCGGTTTTGGCTTTGTGCCACCTCTGCAGAACAGCTTACAGAAAGAGTTTACAAATCAGGACTGAATAAAGTAAGCATGCTTCCCTAATGTTTGATTAAAGAAATGACAACAACAGTGGTAATAATTCTACTTGGTTAATTATACTCATCATTGGTCTGCAAACTGCAAAAGGTCTTTGTGCTCTATGTGCCTCTGACTCAATTTCAAACACTGAATTCAAACACTAAGGCATCTCTGCAATCAAATGTTGTCTGAGTGCAGTAAATCAAATTCAAGTAATGCAGGAAAGACTGGCTGGAACTTTGACAGGGAAGAAAAGGTTAAAAAAAAAACAGGTGATGGTCACTGACACTATTAGAAAATTTAAACGCTATTTTCTTCTCAAGTTCACTGTCAACATAGCAGAAGTTAGATTTACAATTTTTATGGTTTGTTTTTCAAAGGGGAGCGTGACTAAATAAGTATGAGACAATGGAGTCACAGCAGGAAAAGTCATTTAGATCCATTATGCAGTAACATTTTTACTGTAGGAGTATTTCACTGCCATGCTAACAGATAAATCCAGACATGCATAAACAATCCGGTGACTGTCCTCAGCTCTAGCCAGAGGACTGACAAAGACCGTTTACATAAGTGATTCAGCATCTGCAGGTCAACTGAGTTAAGCGGTTACAGAGTGACATAGTTGATGATGAATTTATCTGATTAGGCATCTAACCTGTTATCAGATTGCTTGTGCAGACTTCAAGTAGGAGCAACAACCTCTATAGAAAAAAACAAATGTTTCTCTGTAATTTTTACAGGAGTTTAGTGAACACAGCACACCAAAGAAACAAGCTATAGATGACTCTGCAGAGAAATACTGCCTAACATGGTGTTTCCTCTTGTTTCCTACTTGTATAGGATATATATTTTAAGAAAAAGGAGACATACATCATGTTCTACTGCCGAGGTATTTTAGGAATGGATTACATGTCACAGTCCCAGAGGGAGCAGCTCTTTAATAAAAGAAGTCATTAACGTTACAGTGACGCCCTGTCACTGTCACAGAACAAAAACACAGGAGCCTTATATGTTTGTGTACCTGTGCATTTAAATCTATAGTAAACACATGCATGGTTTGAGCAGACCATACAGTAAAAGGCATCAGTCAAGGATACTAACTACATATTTGAGTTACAACATTATATCACAGGTATTTGGCCATAAACTATACAAGTATTGGACATAAATTATCGGATGAAATTTGATCTGATAATGGTGCTACATGAAAATGAAGTTATTAAATATAATTTTGAAGGGAACAAAATTGGTCTTATACTTGTATAGTGCTTTTCTATGCATTGCAGCACACTAAAAGCGCTTTCATATTATTTGGGCATTCACCTATTTGCACTCCCAATTTCACACACTGATGTCATCACCAGGAGCAACAGGGAGTTCAGTGTCTTGCTCAAGGACACTTCGACATGTGGACTGGACAAGCTGGGAATCAAACCGCTAATCTTCTGGTTAGGAAACAACCTGCTTTACCTCCTGAGTCAAATTTCATTACCGTTTTGCCAGTAGTTAAAGACACTTCACTCAAAAACACTAATGTCAGTCTCCTGGTGGTGCTAGAGGAAAAATCAGGGGACCAACAAAGTCAGTAGGACTCATTCTCAAGGAACCGGGAATGAATGTGTTTTATTACCCAAGTTTGTGACTGAAAACCTGAAACATTTTATAATGCAGTGAGCCATGTACTAGGTGACTGAACCTTGTTTGTAAAAAAATTATTTTACCCCTTTAGATGTTTGTTTATCTATTCAGGTACACAAAAATTTGGATGCATCATAAATCACTGCTGTGCAAGATGTCATCACAGAATTGCTTCCTATGGGGCAATATGATTCCCGCTCAGTAACTCCAAGATCATATCACTGCTGGTAACCAACTTAGACCAATTTTCTCCAGGGATACAGAGTGCTGTCGCTTATACATATGGAGTGAACGGAGCATCATAAGTCAAATGGTGACAGTCGAGCCACAGAGGGCAGAGGCATACACACAGGAAGTGCATTCCTTCCCCTCACAGTCACTGCCCTCACTGATGTTTGTTTAAACTGATACATGGAGAGATTACATCTCTACTCGAATCTCCCCCCACTCCACCCTTGTCTCCAATACACTAACAGTACCCTTCTCTTTTGTGAACGGGGACTTTACTTCTGGTATCAAAACTAACATAGGAACTATGTACCTAACTGACCTGCTGCCTGACTTACTGATACTGGTTAAAACATTTCCATGTGGTGCATCTGTTAAACCCCAGCTGACAAAACCATGGCATAATGCTGCGATTACAGGTCTGTCTGTGTAGAGGATTAATGTAATTGAGCCATAATCAGCCAGGATTAGACTAAAGAACGCAAGTTGACTGCTGAGCTGGCAGCCTGCGAAAAGTTCTTAGATGAGATTTTTTTAGCTTTGGATGACCAGGAAGCATTGGAAAAACAGTGCCAAGAGGACAGGTAAAACAGCATCATAAAGTGGAGTCCAACTAACAGACCTAAATGTGTCTGTAACCCATTGTGATAGAACTCAAACCGGAGGATAGGGCAGGGAACCCACTGCATGGCGTTCTTTTATTTAAATGATGTTTTAGGGTTTGTGGTCTGACTGCAGATGGAAAGACTAATTGTGGAGCCTCACCTGAGTTTATCGGCCACAAAGATGACTCTGCGCTCCAGCAGCATTGAGGCAAAGACCCGGATCACCTGCCGTACGCTGAGGCATCTGAACAGACTCTCAAAGTCCACATGCTCCAGTCTGGAGTCGGTGGGCCGCCTCAGCTCAATGACCTGAGAATTTAGGTCATCGCAGTTTGTGGATCTGATTAACTAAGAAGATTTTCTTTCACACAACTGTACCTATATGTTTTTGGGCTAATGGACATAAATAAAATAGTGAAGTAGAAAGCAATTGTGTTTTGCTAGCTCAGCAGAACTGACCTCATTTCCTGCACCTGGCAGAAAGGTCTTTACTTTAATAATCTTCCCTGGTGCAGGGAAGGGAGACTCCATCAGGCTTCTCATGAAGGGATAGACCAGGGCTGCTGAGATGCCTCGTCGACGCTCTACCTCATCCAGGATCTGAACATGGGAAGAAACAGCACAGTTTCCTCAGGATAGTTCAACCTGTTTTTGCATCAACAAAGCACAAGTCTCAGTGGAAATCTGTTAATATCAGAGATTATATTGTATTTTAAGAGAAAAGGTGTACAGTCATCAAAGTTATTGACCATGTTGGCAATTAATGGAGTCATATTGTTTTGTGTTTGAGTACGAGCAATAGTCTGGAACTCATTATTCATTTTCTCTTTTGAAAAACAGCAAATGCATCCCTTTCCATGTCTATGTGATTGGAAAATTCCACCTAGTGTGCCTGGGTTCAGGCTGCCTCCTGTCTGGAAGTTTGATTGGAGAAATGCTCGTTTTCAGGGTCATATGATAGCTCCTCTCTGGTTCTCTCCATCTCTCTGTTTGTCTGCCTGTCTCTCTTGCACACACACAACTCCCTCTGAAATCAAATACCGCCATCTTATTCCATTTACCATAGAAGCACTTGTAAAATAGATTCCTGTTAGCTTCGTCTCAGGTTCAGAAAATGGAGCCATCTCAGGCACTCTCCTTTTTGCTGAAGGCCCTCAATTGTCACAAACTCTAGTGCTATTAAACACTTTGTTCACAATTGTAAGGCTGAATGTAAAGGCACCTATAGCCACGGTGATGATTACATCCTCTACCTGATACAGTTATTCTGCTCCAACTGAACTACTACACTACTTCTACACATTCCAGATTTTTCATTTCAGCTTTTTGAAACCCGAGTGCTGTTTCAAGGCCCCCATTATTAAACAATGAATACATCACATACACATATGGTCACTGACATGTCCCATGTTATTTTATATCATATATAAGCCATTCTATTTCATTAATTTGGATTCACTCACTTTGAAGTAATAAAGTGATCCAAAAAGGCTGGAAAAGTAAAGCAGACTGGCTGCTCTGTTGGGTGTTTACAACACTAAGGCAAAAGTTAAGGAAACAATTACACAAAGAAATCAGAAAATTTTAAAAATGTCTGAAATAAGGTGCCTCAGCAGATTTGCTCATTTGAGAGAGAACTTAACCACATCTACAACACCACACACACCTAACTGCCTCTGTGTGTGTGTGCATATGTATGCATGTGTGAGGGCAAGAATGAACTCACTGTGGAGAACAAGTCAAAACAGCCCAGCCTGCTGATGACACAGTATACCTCTGGAAGGCGAGGTCCTTTGCCAGTCGGCTGCAAGAGAAAGCAACAGAGACTCATGGGACACCTGTGTTAATGGACTTGGTGAAGCGATACATTTCACAGATGCTCTGATAACTTACTATAAACACACTTAAAGAGGCAGCTCAGCAATATAAATAACAATGCACTTCCATAAAGCTGGGAGATGGAAACATTCACTGAAGTTACAGAATCTGCTCACAGAACCAGAACTAAATAGTCAGAAAGGGTCGAATGTGTGGAAATGAATTTATTTAAAAACAAATACATAAAGGGTCAGACTGCGATAATACAATATGTAGATTGTAGGATGTTTAGATACTGTATCTGCAGTCTTTAAATACAGTCTGTCATTTGAGATGGAGGACACCAACTTCTTAAACATAGGTGGTTTAATCTGCTCCTGCTGATCATATCTACCTTCTCTGTACACTCCTAGAGCATTATGTGCTTCAAGACACCCCGCCGCAAAGAGACAACAGACACAAATGATCACAAGTGCGCAAGAAACACCAATCCATGTGTCCTTATTAGGCATACGATTTTCTCCTCTTGTTTCTCCTCTGCTTCTCCAAATGGATGATTAGATCAACTATGTGAAGCTTGATTCAAGTCCTCAGGAATGCTCAGCTACTGCCAACTGCTGGACATACAGCAGGAAGGAAACAGAGTTACCAGAGGAGAGCAGCTCAGTTCTTTCTCTATTCTTCATTAAAATCTGCATCTGATGATGAAAATGAATCTCAGACCAACAAAGCAGAAAAGTTAAAAACAGTTTTGTCTGGTGGAAGATTCCCAATACCCAACACGTACACATATATGGTAGTAAAGACACACAGTAATACTTTAAACACACTCAGAATTACCAAGTGGCAAACAAAATCATCACCACATTCACCACATAGTCATGTACCCACAAGTTAAGCTGAGCAAAAAACTTCAGAGCACTCTCCGGCCTCATTATGAAGAGGAAACGCTCCACAGTGGCAAAGGTTGGATTTGTCTTGGTTTCTCTTTGTCTTTGCAACTACCGAGAAACTCTTGTTCAGTTTAATGATTCAACCCTAACTGAGTTTAACCTTCAGTCTATATGTTTTTATGCATTTTACTGAATGTGTATAGCATTAACTTAGTTTGGACCGAGTATATCTATTACTTTCTGAGATTTAATTTGATTCTATCACTTTCAAATATGATATTTCACCATTTGAATGCATTTTTGTAGCACCTAAAATCCCTGTTAGCAATGTGGTTCGTTATTTGAGATAGTTCTCTGACTGCAGCTAGCTATAGGGATTTCCTGGGCAAACCTGAACAACACAACGATGAGAAGTCTCTGCACTATCAAGCAAAGTGTTTTGTTTCTTATTTTTTATTTATGTGATATCTTTCCTGCTGCCACAGCAGATGGTCATGCAACACATAAATGTCCACACAGGAAAACTGCATCACATGTTCACATAAAAAGCTCTGTCACAACACAGAAGGCTCAGCAGGGAGTGAACAGGGAGAAGAGCATGGAGAGTTGAACGGTGGCTTACCAGCAGGCGCCTGCAGTACCCGAACCTCCTGCTGCCATCCTCTCCAGTCAACATGAAGGAGAAAGTCTCACTGTTGCAAAAAAACAGATACATGGGAATTAACACAAAGAGCTGGAAAGACGTGGCAGGGAGGATTTAATGAAAGATACCACTGAGTTGCTTTATGAAAAGTGCAGAATAATTCCAGGCCTTTTTCATTCATTCTAGGGGCCAAACGTGAAGATGCTTTGGCCTCTGCTGTTTTGATTTGACCATCTTTAATCAGCCTCTCACAAGTTATGTAGCTTTGGTCCAGCTACATTGCTGAAGTAACCCTTTAATAGGTGTATCCCCTGTTTATGGAAAATCGTTGGCCATACCTGGTGTACTCAGAAACAGGACTCCAGTCTTTTGCATCTGGAAAACAGAACTGAGGAATGGCTTTGAGCCTCTGTTCTGCCTCCCTCATCTGCTTGGTGGGCCTCTCTAGCTGTGAGAGGAGAGGAGAGGAGTTTCACTCAGTTCATTCTCCCCCAGATAAGAAGTCTGTGCTCCTTTTTTAAGATCTCTGAGGATATCAGCATGACCAATAAATGAACAGACTAACTTTTCTCCCATGCAAGGTTAAACCTCTGCCCCTTCTAGTCCTCATGAACTCAATAAAAAAGTGGGTGTTTCCCCTGGCTGGCAGAGATGTATGCTCCCAAGGGACACTTGTGCTGAACCAAATCTTTGAATAACTAAAAACACTTCCCTGCCACACAAATGAATCTTGGTTATTTTTAACTATAAACACATTCCCAAGACTCCCCAGGCTCTATATTCTAAATATTAAATGCCCACAAGCAAGTATGAAAGGCCCACAAAATATGTCTTCCAGACTGTCTGAAGATGATGGAAACTGAAAATCAACAATTAATCTTCATCATCTCCAGCTGTCCAGACAACATTAACTGCAATCAGCTGTCTGTGCTGCTGACACCTATTAGATGTGGTATGCACGGTCTGTTGTTATCCATGCACAGGTTGATTTCTTTTATTATTATTATTACTTTATTCCATTTACCTACAAATCAGTTATATTTAGCTTTAGAGCTGACCTTTTCCCAGACCGTGGCAGAGATAAATGTGTTTTTACACCACTAACACACAGAAGCAAGTTTTTTTTTTAAATCAGTCCCTGCTGGTAGAGGCAATGATAACAATGTGGCTCAGACCCATAATATGCTTTGGAAAACAGTCAGCAGTGACGTATCTGTGAAGAATTTCAGATTTGTAATTCCTTTTACCTTGGGGAACTGGTAGGTGACCTCTGGGGAGTAGGAGTTTTTGTTGGGTTTCTTTTTTAGAGAGACAACAACAAAATACTCAAACAGTTCTCTCTCCTGCCACTCAAGAAGCTGCAGCTCCAATGTGCGGTAGCTAGGGGCCCGTTGAAGGATGGATTGCAGTTTCAACAATCTCTGTGTGTGAGCTGAGGACAGAAGCCAACTTTAACATATAAAATTAACTGTCAAAACAAAATTCACTATGTAAATCTAACCTAAGTAAGGAAATGAACTGCTGCTGTACAGATTTGACACGATCCACTTTTACTGACACCACTGACAGCTTGAGTCCAAAAAAAAGACAAAGCAACACTAAATCTCATTAGTATTCATCCCTGTCATTGAATCTCTAGACATGTAAGAAATGCTGTGAGGTGTAGTAATAATCTGTGCATATGGCAAATGTTTCAGTTACAATTCTTTGGGTCTGTCTGGTCAAGCCAGGTCACGTGTTGAATCCAAAATACTGTTGCACAAGCACTGAGGAAAACCAGCCTAAGACAAAAATGTAGTATCTTAGCCCTGCGGACGACTGCTGTGGACACTCACCTTTGAACCTGTCATCAGAGTCACTTTCACTCTCACTGTTGTCATCTGGAGGAAGACACAAGACAAACAAGAAGGTTTTCTGTGGGTCAAAGGGCAATTTCACAAACATGTCATGAGAGGGACACAGTGAGAACTCCATGTGGGTGGCTGAGGCGCAAATATTGACTCATTTATCTGGCCTGAAGATAAAGAGAAAACAGAGAACCCTTACCTCTCAGAGATGTGGTCTCAACATTGGACATGGATAGCTTCTTCAGCCGCTTCTTCCCACGTTTAGTGCAGTAAATGGAGTTGATCCTCTGGACCAGCTGTAAACAGAATAAAGAGGAAGTTCTCTGTTGGGGGAATATGAAGTCGTGTTTCTTTTGATCCAAGTATAGAGGAAGTAGGGGTACACTTGATCAAAAGTAACAGTTTTAATATGTTTAATAAGGGTTGCTGAAAAATAAGAGATCTTGAGAAACCCATGCAGTTACAACACATTTCAAGACAAAGTGTTTTAAAACATCTTTTTAAAAAATGAGGAATTACAAATGATCTAGAGATGCTCTGACTTGGCCCCTAAAGAAACCTGAGATGGTCCGTGAAGCAGGAAAGGACAAAGCTCACAGTCAGAGCTCTGCAAGAACTTTGTGTAGAATCTACTAGCGTGTACCTTGGGGATCCTCCAGTGCCTGTGTGAGGCCAGGCTGTCACTGGTGTTACAGAGGCTATCATCCAGCAGGCCACAAGATGAAGATGATACACCCAGCTGGGGGAGAAGCAGCATTTCATCTTGACTGTAGCGTTTGGACAACTGTGACATCCGGTGGCTCTTCCTGTCGCTCGGGCCAGGCAGGCGAAGGGACTGGCTACTGGGTTTGGAAGGCAACTAATCAGAGAGAACAGAACATGGAAGGCTTGGTGAAGTTCATTATTAGTTCATTAAAAATGCATTCATTGAAGATATTTTCCATCAAGTCCATTCATCTATCCATTATCTTTGTATACTGTTTATCCTGTAAGAAGAGCTGACTGCACACCTCCAACTCCTCAGCAAAGCAATAGAATTTACTGTGTCCTGCTGTTGTGTGGAAAACTATTCAAATCAGATTGCAGTTGCTCGTGGCATGAAAGAAAAAGCCAATTACTGACTGACTTTTTGATTAAAACAACACAAGTTTTTCTTTTGCTGCTCTGTGAACAGTTGGTCTTCGGTTGTACTGCTGACAGAGTAACTGCTCAGAGTATTTTGCTGGAGTATTAAACCACATTTGTATTTAAACCCAGTAATCATCAGAATCAGAATCAGAAAGACTTTACTGTCCCTGCAAGTTTAGCCAACAACAAAATTAGGAGTGCTGGTCCAATCGGTGCATCAACAATAAATAAAAAAGAAAATAAATAAGGTTATTTAAAATACATACAAACAGACAAAGGTCTCTGGAGCTCTGTAATAAAAATGATTTGCACACGGTACAAATGTCTGAACAGCAACAGAGAAGTCCCTTCAGTGCATATTTGAAACTGTCTCGGCACCTGAATGTGCATGTTTTGGCAGGTCTATACCGTCTGCCAGAAGGTAACAGTTCAAAGAGGTGAGTTGGATGCTTAACAATGCTTCTAGATCACCATGTGTGAGTTCCCCCTGTCTATAGTGAGACAAGTGCTTCAGTATTGAAGAGGGGAAGCCAACTCCGCAGATGGACCCGTCTGTGGAATGTCACTAGATCTAAACATAGCAATCTGTGTCCTGTAGTGCTACAAATGAGGTGTGAGAGTCTTCAAAAAACCTTGTCCAGGATTCAGCACTGACACCTAATGAGGGTGTTCACTTTACCAAAGGAAAACATATCTTTAATGTTTACCTCGAGCTGTTGATCCCAACGGGCTTACCTGTGGTGCTGAGTTCACTTTCCTGGCCGTCCAAGATCTGCTGCTCTCCAGCAGACAAGACTTCCGACCCAAACTCTTCCGCTTCAGGTCAACATCCTCATATGGGTTTTCCTTCTCTGTAAAGACAAAGTATTTTATTGTAGCTCAAATATAATGACAGCATGGACAAATGCTGATTTCAACAGAAGACAAACAAGGTCAAGAAGGGCAAACAGAGGGCAGTAAATGGTGGCAGTGGCCTCCCTGTGGTCAGTCTAAACAGGGATAAGTTATGAAAGGTAGGTCAAAGATCCCTCCCAGCTGGCCGAAGTGAACTCCCTTTTTTCAAAACAGTTACTGTTGGCACTGGGCCCCACAGCCCCCAGCGGCCCCAGCTGAAACACTGCTGATGAGTCACTGTCCGGGCATGCAAACTGTCTGCTGAGGATGTCATCTTCTTAGACTGTGATTCTGATAATGAAACAGTTCAATATTCTAAAGAGTTTTATTTTAATGTACAAGATTATAATAACCTTTGCCATACATACAGTATGTTTTCTTTGCATGTATTGAGAAAATATTCCAAATATGAAAATTGAAAACATTGTGGAATAACAAATAAGGCACAAGGAATTAAATGTAAAAATCATAGATTATATTCTGACTTAAACATTAAAATATGCAACACATTCCCTCAGTAAGCGCATGCATAGTTACTGGTCTACTTCAGTCAATAAATGATGGCAGAGAAGGAAAGCAAAGGAACATTACAGAACGCTGCACTGACGTCACCTGGCAGAGGGCCAAGCTCAATAAAGAGAAAACTTGTGTAACACCACAGTTCATGTCTATTCAGACATGTGCTCTGAGAATAGCTTTTTGGCAGGGTCTGAAAAAGGTTGTGAGAAAGTGAAGAAACCACAGTGAAGAATAAAAACAGAGCCAGATGGCGTCGAAATGCATGAGGGGAACTTTTAAAAGAAAGAAAATCGGTGTTATCTGTCATTAGAAAGGGACGGAACAAAAACCTATATGGTAGCTGTGTTTCTTCTTCCTGAGTATTATTACTGGAAACCCGATGAACTCTGGTTCTTAAACAATGAGTGTGTTTTACAAAGACTGAAGACCAAGCCAGAGCCTTGCTCTGTTATCTATTTTTAGGCTAATTATTGAACCTGAACCATGCACACATTTGCAGATGACATACACTGCCAGGGATCATAGAGCATCATGTTGTGTGACACAGTAAACTAGCTTACTGTAGCAATTTTCTGCGCATCATTAAAGCTGAGGAGCAAAAAAAAAGAGGGCTTAGTCTGACCCCATGTTGTGCCGCTACTCCATTAAACTGAAGCAACAATATAATGAAAGACTGCTGAGAAAATGATATGTCTATATAGCTGCTTTTCTACTGGAGGGTACTAATCTACTCCTCTGATTACAAGCACCCAGATCGCTCTCTAACACAACCCCAGACACACAGCATTATGGAAGAAGCAGACACACCTTTGTCTACACAGTGTGATTGTGCATTTGTGTTTACAGGCAGGGCAAGGCAAGGCACAGAACAAATTACGCCAACAGAATCAGCTTAACCTGTGAAGTGAACAAGCAGTGGCACTGATCCCCCACTGAGTCAGGGCAGCACCACAAACTATACAGTGTGTCAGTCTTAAAGAGAGTCTACTTGTAACCACAGTGGATACTTTATGTTGATTTCTTGGCATATTTGGCACCAAAGAATAACAAAATCATAGGTCCATCTGTGTATGTCGCCGTCTACTGTATGTGTGACACACACAAGAGAAAGAGCAGACAACACATGGGCAAACTGTCAGTGAATGTAAAACACCCTAGAAATCCAGGATACAGACCGGCGTATTTAAAAACACTTACAATGGCCCCCTATTATACCAGTTTTTCATGTCACTGTGGTAACACTGCAGCTCAGATCACTAATGTCTTGTTCTCTTGAAATAAACATCTGACATGAAGTACAGGTGCCAAAAATGAAAATGGTGCAAGTGAATGTCCTACCAAGACGGTTAAGTGAGCCAAGATGTCCTCGCGGAGTTCAGAAAACATGTGGAGACTTCTGGTTTTCTGCATGCAATGCTCAGAGGGAATAAAACATGGCTCATTTCCCTCTGCTGTGGCTGCTTCTCAAATGGGTCAGCTGACCTGTAAACCGCTGATGGAGATGGTGGAAACAAATGCTCACCTCATTTAGGACCTTAGTTTTAAAGCTTTTGTTTGAAATAGCTTGAGCAAACTCACACTGATACAATGTCGTTGTCGGAAACAAACAGAGACTTGCAAAAGTGCCCAAAAGTGCCTCAGCAAACAGCAAACAATTTAGGCTTTGTCACATGAAAATCAGTCATGCCCTGACACTCTGAGACAGTTGCACATCCTCAGCTTAAAAAAATGCTGATAAGCGCTCACAACACCAGTCACTGATCCAAGAACAACATGGCTACTTGTAGAAATACCATGATGTAATTTAATGCTTCCGTATAAAAATCTGCCCTTATTTGGTCATCACTCAGCATCACTGAGTATGAAAACTTTTTACTGCATCTGAAAGAAAGATTCATCAGGAGACTCACACTGACACACTTTTCCACCACATTAAGAATGCACTGTGGGAGCTGGCAGCTGAATCGGGCAGAAGGCCTGGGGTCATTCGCTAGCGGAAAGGAATTTGGCTCTGTGATGAGTCCAGCGTTTCATACACACATGAATTCGGAAAAGTACTGAGCTGATCCAGTTTGCAGTGAGATACAGCTTGTTGCAAACAGGGCAGACAATCAAAAAAGATCTTTACCAGAAGTCTGGTCACTTGTGGCTATTATTGATTACAGTACCTTTGTGAACTAGAGAGATTGACTGTGAGAGCTTTTGTTTTTACCTCAGGCTCAGTCTTCACTTAGATTTTTCCAAATCTCAAATGTCTTTATAAGGCAGATGCAGGAGGAGGAACTACTCTCATAATCTGTCTACTGTTTTCTAAGGCCACAGTTACCTTCACAATAACCATATAATGTCTGTATTTACTATTCATGGAGGTTGAGATATCTGATATGGGAGAATATCAGCAACTGTCAATAATATTAACTTATAATAAAACTACAGATAGACAGACAGATAGATACAAAATCCATTTGAATTGAACATGACTGATTTGAAGTGTGTCAGTGACATGAGTAACTATTATTTTCATTACCAATTAATTTCCTTATTTTATTTGATTAACTGATTAATTGTTTGATCAATAAAATATCTAGAAAAGACCGAAAACTGTCCAGCCACAATTTTCCAAAGCCCAAGCTGACATTTTCAAATACCTTGTTTTCTCTGACCAGCTGACCAAAACATGAAGTTATTGTGTTGACTATCTTAGAAGAGAACTAGAAAACAAAAATACCAATATGTTCTGTTGATTAATATTCTGTTAATTGGTTAATAGACTCATCAATTCAATTCTAAACTGTAACCAAGAGTGATCTTTGTCAGACAGAGACCAGTGAGCGAAATGAAGGCCCTGTCTCTAGTGAGTCAGTGTGCTTACCTACTATGTCCTCATAGGCATTCTCCTCTAAAGTGCTTTTGGGTCGACTCCGTGTGTCTGTGGTCACTGTGCCATTCTCCGTAGGTGAAGACAGACAGGAAGATGGCCGACTTGCAGCATCTTCTGACTCACATGACTCTCTGAAAGCAAAGGAAAACGTCAAAACAAGACAAGATGGAAAATTATGCTGAATAGTTGCATACAGAAAATGACAAAGGCCAAGAGTTGGTTAGAATCAGTGTCTAGCTTTGTAAAGGTAGACAGATAAGAGTAAATAGAAAAGGTCCAGATGTTTTTAAAATCTGTCCAGACAGTTTTACTTCAAACATTCTCTGCTCGCCATCTGGAAACAGAGAAAGGCTAAACAGGTGTTTAAGATACTTTATAAATTTATAAAGTCAAAACATTGTCTTATCCTTCAAAAACCATAAATCATAAGTACTGATTATGAAATACAGAAAACAGAGAAATACCATGTTCTCCAGTCACAAGGAAGTCCTGATAAGTCACAAGCAAACATTGTACTTCTCTGTTCTTTATAGAAAGTAAAGCACACGTCACATGTCAAGGCACTGCAGAGGCTACAGCAGTGCAGGGATCTACAGTATGGTCATGTTGTGCCATCAACAGTTTGCAGCCTTTAAGCTTGGTCTGAAATTGCTAGAGCCACAGGAATGTTAAACACAGAGTCCAAAGGAAGGGATGTTTAAGGATTTCATCCCCGTTTTACAGAGGGACAATCTGGAGTGGTCCCACCCTCACACAAAAAACATCTGAGGACATCTGATCCATTTTAGAGGAGACTACAGTAACCAAGATTCAGCTAATATGTTTGCAACAAAGGGCCATATTAATCCAGTTGGACTGGTTCCTACAGGACAGTCTCTGCTGCTGGTTTATAGAGATTCAGTTACAGGCAAAGTATGAGTGAACTTGTTTTTGCCTAAAAAATATATCCAATTTGCTCGGCATGTTTAAACTGCCAAATCGTTTTTCTGGACCAAAATGAATTTCCAGAATGGATCAAACATTTGAAATGGTCTATAACAATAAATCTGCTCACTATGACTGGCTTTTATGATATCCAGTAGGCATTTTACTCATATTAAACTATGATAACATTATTCAGTTTGATTAAATTAGGAAATCTGTGACAACAAGGATGTCATGCTCTTTACCTTAAGAGAAATATTCTTCTTGAATGGTCTGTTGGAAAGCATCACAGCTGATTCAAAACACTGATCCCCACTTCAAATCCTAACTAAAAAATGTGGAGATTTTTGTTTTTTGTTTGTTTGTTGCCCCCGCGACCCGGTCCCGGATAAGCGGAGGAAAATGGATGGATGGATGTTTGTTTTTTATCTCTACTTATTCAAGGTAGCTTCACTGAGAGGCAGCCCCTCTTTCACTGAAACACACAGTTGCACTTTCGCACCTGGAAGCTGCCCACTACAACCACAGTGTGACCTGCTGGCCACTGTAGCAGCCAGGGTTAAGGGCTGCATTTTTTTAAAAACCTGTCCTGCCCAGATTTAATCCCACCAGTTGACCTTCCAGTCACGTGCTTGCTTCTGATCTTTAGGGCACCACTGTCCCTGTGAGAGCAGAATAAGACTAACACCAACACCACAACCGGATGCACTGACCGATAACTTATTAAACTGCTGCACACCAGCAAACAACGTCTGTGGTCCAGATTCCAAACAACTTTTCAAACTCCAAAAAAAGAATGTTTCAAAAGCATCTAAACCCTTTCACAGCACCAAACAGGGCTGTACCTATACAAATGTTTCCTGATAGAGCTGATAGAGCTTCTCATGGCTCGGCTGACAGTATTTGCTGACACTGAGCACCAATACAGCAAGATCAGAAATTGCTGTGGCACTAAAAACCGAACTGGCGCTGAAGCTTGAATCTTTTGACATTCACAGATAAACTGTATTTAAAATAGATGCCTGATCAGCCAGTCTCAATGCCAATACAAATTATATTCTGTTGTGCATTTACATCTAATTTAAAGGAGAAAAATAAGCACACCCATATTCTCACCTGTCCTGAATTCTCATGGGGGTGCTCCCCTCTGTCTTTGCAGTTCGTGGCATGCTGGGTGCAGGGGTGGAAGGCAGAGGTGGGGCAGACTCAGAGGTTCTGTTTGGAGGTAGTCCATTGGATGGCAACATACCCTTCTGGTCCTGTTTGGCATCATACTCAAAAGTGCGTTTGGGTTTTGGTAAGGGGTTGACCGATGTGCCAACAGAGGTGTGTTGGCCGGGTGGCTCTGGGCTCTCAGACCTGGCTGAGCTCACACTAAACCTTTGTCTAAGTTTAGAGAGCTTATCAGGTACCAAAACAGAATCTGGTTCAGTGGCCACTGAGCAAATGCTGCTGCGCTTACTGGCGCATGTGCTGTCCAAATCGTCACCTATCACAAAAGACTTTTGTCTTGTCTTGTCTGGACCGTAGCAATTGCTCAGATAACGCGGAGGGGGTGGGCTGGGATTCTCCTTCAAGGCTTGTTCTATCTTCTGTATCCTGTTGAGAACTGCTGATGTTTCCTTCCGAGCAGACAGAGAACGTCCAAACGTTCCTGAGGACTCTGTCTTGCCTGTCCTTTTCTGGAAGCGACCAAGGCCGTCTTTGTCTGAAACTCCTTCCTCTGTCTCTGTGTAGGAGCACTCAGAGAATGCTGTGCTCATCCTGCGAACCCCTTTAAAGTCAAAAGTCTCCTCACTACAGGGAGAAGACAGCAGGCTCGGGCAGCCCTCACTGCCCCCGACACGCTCCCCTCCCCTTTTATCCAGACACAGGCTCATCCTAGGCAGAGCCACCCTTCTGCACTCCCATTCTGAGATTTTTTTGCGGATTGTGCTAGGGGGAACACCTGCTACTGACCGGGTGAGAGAGAGGGTGCGCTTGCTGCTTTGGTCAGAGGAAGATCCTAGTGAGAGTGTGCTCCAACTCAGGGGCCTACCATTAAGTCCATCTCCTGCTGAGTGATCCCCTTGTTTCTCCTTCTGTTCCTGGACACCCTGACTTTCCTGACAGGACTTAGTTTGAGCTGGGGGCTTATATATGGAGAGCCTGTTGTCCAGGCAACTGATGCTCTTTGACTTGGTGAGACGGCCTTGGGAGTCAGTGTCACCTGTGAGAGATGCACCGCTGCACAGGCTAGCTGTCTTGCTGTTCCAGCCAGCACGTACCAGGAACCTGCCGTCAGTGCGAACGTACCGACTCTGCTTCCCAGAGTTCTCACTGTCGCTGAGGACGGGCTGCTGGCTCTGCCCCTGGCTGGTAGAGAGAACAGGACACGCTGACGTAGACTGGCACCTGAAATAAAACAGAGAAAGGTGTGAACAAACATAGTAAACATTCAAATCTTTCACCTGATAAAACCAGCCTAACATGTTAATAAACCAAAAGAGTATAATCATAAGAGCTGCCAACCAATCCACTCCACTTTGCAAGAAAAACAACAGCAACTCGGTGTGGAACAGATGGAAGAAAACTGCAAAGAATCAGCTGAATTCATTTCCCAGATCAAAGACAAAATGAAAACCTGAGAGTCCTATTTAAAATAACCACAGGAAAGTATTCTCTTTGGCAGCATGAGATTAAAATAAAGGCCAAAGGAAATACAGACTACATTAAAATGCCACTGTGAATTTTTCCACATCATATCAAAATAACTTGAGAAGAATCACTGGACCTCACACAGAAAGCAGTACTCCAAGAGAGATTTATTCTAAAAGTCTTACCTGTAATGGTCTCACTGCTCCTCTCTGCTCCTCACAGCCTTTTCTGATCCCTGCGGCTAAGTGATACTAGGTGCCACAGCAGCCCCACAATCACTGCTGACTGGACCACCATTAAAAAAAAAAACACACACTTTCTCACAGTGCTTGTCTCCTTTAAAATTTCCAGAAAAGGAAAGTTTCCCTGTAGTTCTGTAACACCTAACTACTCATAGTTTCAAGAACCTTGTCATGGACACTGAATAACTCTTGCGAAAGTTAAGAACTGGGAGATCTGATGTCATAGCCATGGTGAGAATAACAAGCGTTATGGGAGGAGGAAACAGGGCTGAGGACTATGATCCAACACTGCAGGTTGGGACATATCTCGCTTCACACCTATTTGCCCTTCCCTGGTTTCATTCCTCCTGCTCCGGGGTGGGGAGACTTTCACAGCAGCTAGGAACCTGCAAACTGCAAGCATGATGGATGCATCTTCTTTTACTTCTCTTGTTGAAATATAAGAATTCAAGAGATCTCCTGTCTGAAGATTTTTACTTCTAGCCTGCAGTATTCTAAAGTCCAATGAATAGATTTTTTTTTGGCACACAAGACTTTGAATACTGTGATATATGAACTGATACAATATATCAATGGACAGGATTTCCTCCAGCTTGGTTAACAAGGAATACATGGATATGATACTGTAGTTCTTACAAAGCAGGGCCCCACTGCTGTTTGCTGCTTGCTAATTATGTTTGATTTACTACCAAAGAACTTTTCTCCTGATTTCAATACAATCTGCCACTGAAAACACAAGCACTTCCTAAAACTCACCTCATATTTTTGTATAATCACTCATCCGATGGCCCCACACACAATCACGCTATAAAAATACACAAGTATTGATCTGCAAAATGCATTTAAAGTATCAAAAGCAAATGACTGATAAATTATTGTATATTACATTATTAGATCATTAATGCTAATACAGGGCAGCACGGTGACAAAGTGCTTAGTGTTGTCACTTCACAACAAGAAGGTTCCGGGTTCAAACCTTGCAGCTGACTGGTTTTCACATGCCTGCTTGGGTTTTCCGCAGGTTTTCCGGCTTCCTCATATAGTCCAAAGACATGCAGGTTGGATGGACTGGCAGCTCTAAATTGCCAGTAGGTGTGTGAGTGGTTGTCTGTCTCTACATGTCAGCCCTTTGATCAACTGACACTCTGTCCAGGTTGAACCCCACCTATCACCAATTAGTGGCTGGGATTAGCTCCAGCTCCACAGCCGCCCTCATGACCGTCTTGATGGTTTCTAATCTCAGAAATAGGCCCTTCCAAGACTTCACAAAACTAATCTGAGATGATTCATGTGAGAAGAAAGAAGAAAACACACTTTGTGAGGGATTTGGTATTTTTTTTATACAGCTATCATATGTTTTATGTAACAGCTTAATCTGTCACTAGTAATAACAGCGGTCATGTAAATGGAGTGCAGTAAAAAGCACTGAAGTTCCATTTGAAATACAGATGAGCTGAAACAGCATTAAAATGAAAGTAAAGAACAAGAGCCTCATAATTATACTTGAGTACAGTACTTGTGTGAATGTACTTTGTTTCTTTCCACCACTGTGTATTTAAAACCCCACAACAAGTCAAACAGACCACATGATTTATGTCAAGAAGAAAATACTTTTTGAGCACTTCCTAACATTGATCAGCTCTCAGCACACAGCGGTTTAGTGGAGAGTTTCTAGAATTTGTCTGGCAAATTAATAACTTACTGGTTCCCTGGCAAAACTCCTAACTAGAAACAGTGCATCTGAAGCTGAGTATCAGTGGGAATGTTTTAGTAGCAACCAGACCAAACACTCAGTAACAACAATACAGTTTACTGAGTTTATCACGATGGTTTAAATTTTTTGGTCTTTGGTTTGATGGTATCTGGAGTTTTACATTATTTTCTCATAGGGAAGACACTCAACCATGAATCCAATGACCTGATAACGGCGTAACATGGAGGCAAAGATTCAAACTGGCTTCATGCTGTGCTTTGTGAATGTATCAAAGAGCTGATCTATGTTTCATTCAGCTGGCTCTTTATTTGGTAAATGTAGCTGTTATATAGTGTTTCTGTTATTTAGCCTAGCATCATTAATATTAAAAATTAGGTATAATGCAATTCAACAGCACCAAAAACTCCCATTTTCCAGACTGACCAGACAGTTGAATCACCACTTCTCTGAAACTGTTTCAACAAAAACTGAACATTATCATCATCATGAAGAAGGATTTACTGTCAGTCCACTGTATTAGGGTGTGTTAGTTTTAGCAAGATGTACTTAACAAATTGGAAAGTGTATATAATGAGTACAATACACTGTGCTTTCAGTCTGAAATGCTCATTTTGATTGAACTGACTTTGAACTAAATCTCTACAAACGTGTAGGCTGATTTTATTTGGATTTCCTTTGGACTTGTAGGTCTACAATACATGACTTGGTGACATTATTCAAATATAGTAAAATGCATATATGCCTGTTTTGCCATATATATTTTTTTTTTTCTATACGTTTCTGCATTTTGTTTGTCTGGTTTGTTTGCTTGCTTCGGTTCGTACACCATTATCCCATTACCACAATGCACTTGAATTTGCAGCAGATTTAATCAACTGCAAAAGTAAAATCAGCCACCAAATAAGATATTTTAGAATATTAGGAGTACTCCTTATGCTGTGAAACAAAATGCAGTAGTAGTATTAAGATTTCTTGATTAGAAAGAAAATATGTACAGAATTTTTGTCTGTTCAGGGCTTGGAGACTTTTAGGGGGATCTGGTGGTAAAAAATAGGCCCTGTTTAGTCAGCTTCACGAAGGCCGGCCACACATACAGTACAGTACAAAGAGATGAATGTCAGTCACAAGACACTGACCTCTGGCTTTCAGTCAGGCTTCCAGGACATGCTAACCACAAGCCACTTCCTGTTACTAACCAGGATGAAGAGAGTGAACTGTCCACTGGAACAACATTTCTACTATTGAAGTTCAACCCATATAAACTTAATCATCTACCAGCTATTTTCTCTCACCTGTTAATTTCTAAGTGCATATAAAACTCAGATCCAGCACAAATTTTCTTCCAGAGTTTTTGAGGTTTTATTTGCTTACATATATAATAAGATAGGTCCAATGCATTTTTGGATGTATAAAGCACTAGTCACAATAGTATGAGCTGTCTCACAGCTGGGGTTGCCAACCCTCAAGGACTGCTGGAAGACTCCCGGAATTGATTTAGCCCTCCTGAAAAAAAATCTAAATTCAATCCAGGAGATTTTTGGTGTTTTTTTTAAATACCAACAGAACAAAAGGAAGTAAAATGCCAGGAAAAAATACAAATTTAAATAGAACGCAGCTCCAGGGCACTAAACAGAGAAAATTAAATTAGACTATTTAATTTCATTTAATTAATTTATGCTACTTACACAAAAAAACTACCTCAATGCCTTCTGCCTTGCTTTGTGGTTTTGTTGTGTTGAGGTGCTTAAAGGACAACTCCAGTGCACCATGAATGGCATCATCCAAGTAGTTTTTATTTTCATATTCTGATGATATGAAAGGCCGGAGTTGTCTAATTCGTGACTGCACCTCTCTCTCTGTGTGTAACTGCTGAATTTGGTAAAACGCCCCAAAAAAGAAGGAAAACTCCAACAGCCCTTTCAGTATGTTTTGTGTTGTCTAAAAACATCACTGGAGTACTTTTTAAGGTTAATTATGATCTTTGAGGTAAATGACCTTCATTCAAAATACATCAGAAAATTGCAAAAACCTAAAGAACCTTTATTTAATAAATCTTCTATTATTTTGTCACAGATTATCACAAAAGCAAGATTTTTTTTTCTGGTTTTGTGTTGTTTTTCCCACTATGTTGTTGCATGTTGCCGTCTGTGCCTCCTGATGCTACACAGGTCAAAGTCGGCGTTATGTGTCCAAAAAACTGGCCCCTGGTTAAGTTCATAGTTTGGAGGAACTCACTGTGTAGCACTGTTCAACACAAATCATTTCTCTCCATACGTTAAAACATGGTGCTGCAAAGCATCTGAGTCCCACACGCTCTTAACAAGGCTCTACTACGATGACAACTACATTTATCAAAAGAGATTCCTCTTAAATGCGCAGTTATCATGCTAGAGTGTTTTTCTTGCTCTTGTATTCTCCAGGTTTGCCTTGGGCAGTGTGTACATCTGTGTGAACACTTTCCAGCAAACGAATGTCATTTATCTACATGATAAGATTAACATCATGAATAACATTCCATTGGTTTATAACGTCCACTAGACTTCATTTACAGCACAAAAAAATTACACAAACCAGCGGCCAAATATTCTCCTGGGTGTGATTACTGCTGTGAATGAGCAGCAGCCAGTGGCATTAATATATATGAAGATCACACATCACTGCTAACAATCATCTGGCTCAAAATCAGCAGTCACATTGTGACAAGCTGGTGTGGCTGCTGACAGTGTGAACACACTTCACAGCTGTGCAGTCCAACAGTCATGTGAAGAAACTGCATGTGAGATGATTTCCCACCAAACCGCTACTGAGACTTCTCATTTAAAGAGAACGTTGAGCTTGTAAAAAATGGACAGTATCAGAGACTGTGAGAATGAATAGTCAACATATCATGTATCACTTCCCAAAGTTTGTGTTCCTCTCCCAACAGGACAGTGTCAGCTCTCAACAAGCTAACAACAAGCTTTGGATCCCTACTCACAGTTCAGAGTTGGATGGGGCAGTTGTCCAGGATACAGGATCGTACTTATAAAACTTTGGACATCTCATCATTTGACAATTATCGGTCGTGCTTTCCAATGAGTGAAAAAAGGCATGGTTGAATTTTCTCACACATGTGCACACACACATTGCCGTACAGCACTTGTTTCTTGAAGTCCAGTCAGATGGATACTTTGAAACCAAGTGATGTGACTGCAAGTGCACATTAACCAGCTCACTCTTGTCCCAGATGTTACTGACCTGTCACGGACGTCCCGGGGAGCTTTACCCCCTCCTGTGCGGGGCACAGCCTTTGAATTCTTGTTGGCAGTCATGTTTGTCTGCAAACCACCCACTCACCTGATGGACAAAAACGAGATATGAGATGTTTGAAAAGATGCACCATT
Source organism: Monopterus albus (assembly GCF_001952655.1). NCBI lineage: Eukaryota > Metazoa > Chordata > Actinopteri > Synbranchiformes > Synbranchidae > Monopterus > Monopterus albus. The sequence goes on from NW_018127884.1 coordinate 5,159,391, forward strand.
ACAGGGATTTAAGCAATACAAAAATCACAAGGTGGCGTTTTAAACCAAAACTTGGTTGCTTGTGACACTGAGCACTATTAGGAAATTTATCCGATATATTCTACAGAGTTAGCAGAGAAACAATAGTCAGTACTGTGATGAAAATGGACTTTAATCCAATGGCACATCAAAACCCAGATAACCAATATTCCTCTAAAACCACAGCCAGAACCCAAGACAAAACTGAGAGCACATCAGTCTGAACAGGTCAGCTCATGATACCCAACATGGCTGCTCCCCACATTGGTTTAATCAGACTGAAAAACTCTGATGTCAGTGGGTAAACACAGGTTCCTATGTAATAGACTTATCATTAGGAAAATGATTTGATTAAAGATCGCTATAACCTTCTAGTAAATATTAGCGTGACTTTAACACTCTCAACCTGAAGTCTACTGTTCCCAATCACACATTAACATGAGATATGAACTACTGCGCTTCACAACTTTTAATAAGGCAGCGAATAAAAAAAATACTACAGAATACACAACACCACCATATCTGCCATGTTGAATCCCCAGCGTAAACACAGCAGACAACACTCTACAAACCAGAAGTGAGTGGCATAACTAACACAGCATGTAGACAAAGATGTGCCAGAGAAACTGGTGCTCCAGGCACATCCATTCCCCCACTTACACTTATACTGTTGCATCAGACAATACAGACCTGCAATGCTGCCGTAAACACAGTCAGACTCACAGTATTTAAACAAGGTCCTGGTTGGCATTTGGATCATAACCAGAAAAAATGTAATGTAAAAATGTACAGTTGAAGCCATTAGTCATGTGGCTTAGCTCCTCACCTCACTGATGGTTTTGTAATGGCAGTACACACCCGTTTGAGGTGTGTGTGGGGCTTGGAGGTTTGTGTAATTATTTGGAGGCAATCAAGTGTTTATTGTGTGTGCATGACTGACTCAAGGTTACCATGGTGGATCGACAGTGGTGTGGTGGGTTGAAGGTTTGAATCCCGGTGCCTGCAGTACACATCAAAATGTCCTTGGGCGAGACACGGAACCCCCCCCCCCCAATTGGCACGTGGTGATGGTGGCACATATGTGTGTGTTACAATGACAATAAATAAAGCTTCTTCTTATTTAACTGTAAGAGAGGGTTCTTATTCAGTCTAAAAGCAGTGTGGATAAAGTAGTGGTAAGAATCTCATTCCTAGTAGTGTATGTTCAAACTGATAATGCATTATTGAGGTGAAAAAGAAACTTGTGTGAACTCATTGGTGGGCAATATATTATGACACTGGTTTTAAATAACTTGTATCACATCTTTGGTATTTCTGTACCATGAATTCTTGGTACTTACCAGCCCACATATTCACAAATTCTGATATCTCTGCAATAAGCTAATTTAGCAAAATATCAGCCTGGCCAGTGGTTGATGATGCTAAAACATTGCTGGGATTATTTAAAGCAAACTCTCTCAGATGCATGTGTTCATTAGTTATGGACTGTGGGTCAGTTTCATTTAACATCCTCTATTTAACACTATAAAACTCCCAACAGAAGAAAAAGCTGTTGTTCCTTATAATGAACATTTCCTGGATTAAATGTCAAATCAGACCAGCAGTCAGTTATAGCAGATTGTCCATTCAAACCGAAGGCCACTACCCCCTGAAAATCATTTTTTTAAATGCAGCACTGACCCTTTCATGAAAGCTCAAAGCAACTGTTCTGGTGCAAAAGAAGGTCAAATGGAGATCCCTAGAGATCAGAGGTGGAGGATGGGAGAGTGCTTGGCAGCATGACTTGTTTACAGGAAGTTGTTGTATGAAGAAGCCAGCTAACCAATAGTGGAGCCGAGTCCTATAGAAA
>NW_018127884.1:5161281-5179837 GCF_001952655.1 Monopterus albus
TCCTGCTGTCAGCTATTTCCTGTAACTGTGGACCACACTAAGAGGGCCGGGCATCCATCATTGTTTTCATGAAACACAAAGAACGATGTTGTCTTGTCCTGCTTAGAACTCGCCTCTCCTGTCGTTGTGTGTACAAGTGTAAAATGAACATTACACTCAAAGTGCATTTAAAAAGAATTTTGACATAAAATTGGACAGCAAAGGTAGGAACTTATATTTCCTGTAATGCACACAGAGCCGTAGGATTTATCCATGAAATTCAAACATAAAAGTCTACCAATTTCTATAAATCAGAGCACCTAAGTCAAAAATCAGTAGGTACAACAAAAGCCAGGCACACTGGCAGCTGTGTAAAATATAATTTCTGATTAATACTTGCTGAAAAAATAGTGTATGTTTGTGGAATTGATGTTTAATATCCTCCAACTCTTTTTCTCTGATCAAAAACATGAAGCTTCTGTCATTTTAAGTTGTAACACCTCAAAAGTAAACATACAAAGAATAGAAAAAATGAAAATAAAATTAGCTGACTGGAATAGAGAAAAGTATACTCAACATTTTAAAATAGTCAGTTCTACACACCTGTGTTATATTAGCTCGAGAGCTATGTTTATTTGCGTGAATTCATCATTTTCATTTTTTGGACAGAGAGCAACAATTGGAGAACTGGGTCAGAGAGGCCCGAGGTGGACGTCACAGTGTAAACACCAAGGCGTTAGCCATCTGACTTCCTGAGATGTGATACCATCTCCCTACACAAAATCACAGGCTGTAAACAGCCATTTCTAAAAGAGCTCTAGAGTACATTTAAAGTGTATTCAACCAGATTCAGGGCAGATTTTCCTTGTGATGCCTGAACCAGCAACAAGCTAATGGTAAATGGAAAGAAACCAACAGCTTCAGGCTCAGTTACCTCTGTTTCTTGATGCCACATATGATAATGATTGTTGAAATGTTAACCATAAACATGAAAGCACATTAATGTGTTTGTTTACCTAAAAAACTACAAATGGGCACATGCATTCTTCAGTTCTCCAGAAGATTTTAGTTGATGTGAACACAGAGCAACATATGCCTGAATTTAGAGTTGTGTTTCTGGTCATGTGATAAATATAAGTAAAATACTTACTCTCCTTTTAACTCTGATTTGGTCTCTACCATGAAGGAAGCATTTCCAGATGTTTACCAGCTATAGAGCCTGTTTGGTGCCGAGTAGGTGGCGTACACTGGGTTTTACAGCTTTTTCAATCAAAACTGTGTAATGCTGCAGCTGCAACACTGATGGGAAAGGTAAAAAATTGTGGGGTGGAAAACCTTAACAGTAAACTAAAACACAAAAAAACTCTGTAAAGCTGAAGAGAACTGCAGAGCCCAGGTCTGTTCATGGTTTCCAAGGAAGCGGACGTTTCGTACTACAATGGAGGGTATGCACACAGCGCATAGACACATTCCTTATTTGCACAGTAGAAAGCATGATGGCATCCTCCTGGCAGCATGAAGAGCTCCTTTGTTTGTTGGATTTATCTGAACATCATGAAAAGGTTTATAAAAACAGTGTGGAAGAAATAGGATTAAGGATGGAAGTGAACAACCCATATACAGTATATGGCGCACAAAGTAAGCATCCAGACACTGATGGCGTCTCGCATGTCATTGTATCTTGACAGGATAGACCGTTAGTCTATTTTACACGTTAACACTCCTAAAAACAAAAATAAAAACAATAATTTTATAACCTTAGCTACCAAATCACACACCTGCACTTTCCAGCTACTGGTCTGCACTTTGACTCCCATTACTACTTAAGAGCTTTGTCAAGCAAGACATCCAGCCTTGGATGTTGGAAGTTTTACTTCCCTACTCTAAAAAAAGAAACTTAATCCCTAAACTTTTGGAGGTTTATGTCTATTACTTCAAACAACAGAGAAAGATGAAAATTCCACAAGTTCACGTCTTTGGCTCTGACATAAAACTAAAAGCCACACTGTTGTTTTAAGATATTCCACACATCCTGATGAGCCACTTCAGAATTTCTCCTGGTTTAATCTTGTTCCTGTTCAGAAGTACAGCATATTAATTGATTACACGAGGGGCACATCAATTACGTTTATTTTACTCCACAACAAGAGCATATTCATGAAATGGGTCAAAATCTGTGTCTCCATTAGACTGTTTGGGCTGGAGTAAAAGAGCCCTTTGTGTTCACTGTGTCCTTGAGAGGAAGATGTGGTTAAAAAGTAAGTGTTTTATCAGCTGTGCGTGTATGCATGAAAGAGAGAGACCCAGTTAGGTAAAGGGCTTTCAAAAGAGAATCCACGTCCTTGGCCTTGTCACATTTGACAGATCATGATACAGTTCTCTCCACTACACACATGAATGTACTAATATTTGCAGTGGCCATCAGACCAAAATCGAAAAATGTTTTTAGAGGGAGAGAGGCAGAAACATCTGGACCCGATGCCAAAAGCTTCTCCTTCATTCAGCAACGACTATGCTCAAATACACACTCTCTCAGCAGCTGGTACTTGATCAATCTATGAGAGTGCAACAGAGTTTTATGCAACAGTCTACATTAAGATCTTTGTTTATCCTAAAACACGAAGCAGCAGACACAGCAGCTTTCATGAACAGGGGTCTTATGTCTTCTTATGTCTCGTGCGACAAGGCTTTTCTGGCTGACCTGGCCTCTAGTTCTGCTGATCAGCAACCTGACAGCAAGGGTTTTCAAACCACTGCAGAGCTTACAAGCAGCCAAGACATAATGTGGAAAGGAAGAGTGAACATCTCTGCAAATTTTCAACTCTTTCCACACATTACAACTCATTAACAGACACGAGCCCACACACAGATCCATAGCATTGTCTCAATATGTGCAGAAAGACCAGTTTTGTCCCCAACAGACAAAAAGAGACTTGAGCTGGCTGAGTCAGATCAAGTTAACGGAGCAGTGTGGGAATCAAGCTGCATAAATATCCTGGTAGAAGGGAATCCAGCTCTTGATACTCAACCCAAGAAAGTGCAGTCCACATAAAAGCATAAAACACACATATGATCTGTGCATGTGAGATGTTGCAGGCCAAACATGGTGAGAAAGCAAAAATTCCCATGTGAAAGTGAAAGACTGTACTATATGCTGGATCTACGTATGTATGCTGTTCATAATCTAACACTCAGGAGGCCGGTTTAAAGCCCTGACAGTCTTACTGTCTCTATGTAAAAGAAAACCACAAATGTTGATGCTAATGGAAGTTACATATAGTTGTACCTATATAATTATCCCCATACTTTACCACATGGTTTGCCATACTGCCACTGTATAGCTCAATTGACCAGGTGGAACCAATTCTTGGACTCTTTTTTATGTCCCTTTTTTGCCATTTCAGCTTCTTTTTTCAGAGTAATCATGGCACATTTTCACTTTGTGGGAAAGAGGGAAAACCCTTCTGCGTAACCTAGATATGAGCATGCACAGCTGCAAGAGGCAGGCATGTGGAAAACAGGCTTATATTCATCTGAGCTGCAGCGGGGGGGTAGACTTTGTGTCACAGAGCTGAACTCTGACACAAAAGTAGACATCTATTGTTGGCTGCCTCTGTTTTTATGTCACAGCTAAAGTCAACAAAAACAAAGATTCGCTGCAAGTCACCTGTGTTGTCGCTCATTTTCTCTATTACATTTGACAGTGTTTATCACCTCCAAATGTTATATAAATATCATGAGGCTAGTGCAAGAAGATAAAGAAGTGGCACAAAGACCTGTGGTGTCATCACTCACTCAAAAATCTGTTTCCCTCGATATTTTGCTCAACTTCTCTTAACCAACACACAGTCAACTTTACCACCTCATGAAATAAAATCATATTTCAACATAAATTTGCACATCAGTGGGCTCTGACAAGTGTTCACAGCTGAGCATGTAAACAAACACCCTGAATAAATGAAGGCAGAACATCTCATGGAATGTTAATGTTGACACGGTGATGTCATGTTATGCGCAGAATCTTTCTAAACATCACAAAGATCCCACTGAATCAACATAATCCAATAAATATGTAGTGCATAAGGAGATTACAGTTTATAATGCTACATATAGTACAGAGAACAAATTATACTGTATCTGCCTGCTTATTATTAATCATGCAGCAAAGAGATGCCACCTGCAGCAAGCCAAGGAAACTTTATCTATTTAGCTGCAGAGGTTGTAAGTCAAGGAAGATTAAGAGTCACTGTCATCATACATTGCAAGTGTTCAACAGTAGCTAGCACTTCCAGAAAACAGATGGGCAGCTTCTCATATTCACACTGCCAAAGACTGGGGAATAATTAAGATGATTTCCGACATTTCAGAATTACAATGCGGAGCTGAAAACTCAGAAACCAAAAGTTTGCTCCATTGATTTCAACACTGAAAACTACCTTCCAGCATTTCAATACTTCTGGTGACCACAGTTGTAAGCGTTCTGTTTTGCACCTAAAAGTGCTGCTCTGATACAGACGTGAAATCAGGTGTGTGATTTTAACAAAAGTGATCTTAAACGTGCTACAGTACAGCCACAGACTACAGCCAGCAACTGCTATTATACTGTCTAAGTATAAACTAAAATCTCTGCCTCTCATCATTTTAAGGTTCTAGCAAATGCTTCCATGAGAGACAATGAAATGTGAAAGCAGATGCTCTTGGTATCAAAGGATGCATTCTCTCAGTGGTTGCTAACTTTAGTAGAGCTTCGGGGTGACGTTAAGGAAGATGGTCTTATGATCTGAACAATACTGGATAAGATCTCTGACTAGGAAATCTCCCAAAACCATATGACACAGAAATACTTCCCCCAGACAAATAGACCTGTGGCTGAGGCTCCCTTCATCATGATGTTGAACAAAACTGTTCCAAACTGAACTATTATTAGGATGTCGTGTGAACAACAGTGCCTTTAAAAGTGCCTGTTGAATGCTAGGTTCACCCCCAGTAAAGTAAAGAAAGAATTTCTCAGTAGGTTTTACTTAAAGTCTCATCAAGTGACATAGGAAGGTCATTGTTTGGTCTGCACAACAGAACGGGGTTAGGAAAAAAGTGAGCTAAAGAAAACCAGTCACAGCCCTACTACATTATACTGAAAAAGATGAAACCATACAGATTTAAGCTGTAATTTCATTTAAAAATAAATAAATCACATATAAACATACAAGACATAAACAAAGCTTCCTATATTTCGCCTACAAAGCACTCAGTGCCTTCACCACTTGTTGTTTTAAAGGTGTGAATGTTACTTTAATAACTGGATATGTTTACACAGCTTTAAAATCCACATCATTTGACAGACAAACCAGATTTCTTTTTCACCCAAGTGCAGGAGCTCATGAGAAAATAAACCCGAATTTGCTCCACGTTTGACAAATAAAAAGTACATGTGTGTAATCTTGTAAGAAGCCTGTGTACACATACAAGTCAAAATACACAGCAAACATTTCCAACGTTTGTACACTTAGTTTCATGCGGGTTTTTATCTCCCAAGACAAAATAAAATCTCCCCCACAGTCCAAACTACAACAGGAAAAGTAAACAGTGACTTCAGCCTGATCTAGTCTCCTGTCTTTTTCTACTTGTCTGCTGCCTGGGTTGACGTTAGGAGTGTTTAAGCGACAATAACTAGGGTCTAATTACAACCCGGTTACTGCCTGTTTCCTCTGGGATTTTTCTTCATTCAGAGGGTCAGCTAAAAAAAAGTACATCGTTTAACATGTCGATGACCAAATATGGTCACATGGAGATTAGGAGTGCATTTAAACGCACCTTGCAACTTTTTCTACAACACCTTTACAACTTTTTTCTTCTTTCTTTCTTTTCGGACTCTTATTTTTGGCAGCTAGAGGTTTGACCTTTCTGCTCCGTCTCCTCAATAACATTTCAAAAAGCAGGCGGCTTTTACCTCCGAGTTTCTCCCCACATCCATGGCTGCTTCTGCTGACATTTTCAGATTATAATCCCCTTGCGAGGCACAAATCCCGTCGGTCTACACCTTGAAAAACTCTGGCTGGTTCTGCCGGATACCTGTCCTTCTCAATAAACTCCGACTCATGTCTTTCCAACCGAAACCGACAAAAAAGCAGAAGGAGAAAAAAAAAAGGCCTCCTGCCTCCAAGTCGCCTCTCACAGCCTGCCAGAGTGGAAGGCAGGGCTTGTTGCCATGGAGACGACTTGTTTGCCCCCCACTTTTCTCGGGATTTGCCCCCCTCTATCCTCCTCCTCGTCGGCCAGGCATTCAGCCCCTCTGCCCTTGTTTATTGTCGCGCTGGGCCGAGGAGTGTGGATGAATATTCACGAGTTGAAGGCGCTGCTGATGGGATGGAACTATGTTGCCAGCGCCGCAGCACATTGTTACGAAGAAACCCTCCACGGGTCAATGGGAACACATTTCAGCTTCACAAAGATGTCTTTCATTTGTGAGAAATGAATGTGTGACCAAGCAGCGGTGGTGGAATGTAACGAAGTACATTTACTTGTGTACTAATTTGAGACAGACTATTTGTTCGTTACTTCACCATTTACTCTCAATTCAACACCTTTCACAGGAAAATATTGCACCTTTACTGCACTACATTTATCTGACACTTAGCAGATGTTGTTTATTAATAACATTTTGGCAATTTAAATGACAAATATATGCCGTTTCACAAATGTGAGGATTTTTTGTGTTGTACATGATAGTAAATACCTTTGGGTTTTTGTGCTGTTGGCATAGACGGATTGCGAGACATGGGGCCCCTGGGTACAGATATGTAAAAGACCATGTGATTTGTAATCAGTTTTTGTATTCTTGTAGTTGTTTTGTGTCCCTTTGTGCTTGTTTTGATCCTGTAGCCATTTTGTGCTTTTTTTTAATTTGTTTTTCATGTCTTTGCAGCCACTTTGCAGTGTGGGTAGAAGTACTCAACTTGTTTACTTAAGTAATAATACCACAGTGTAAAAATACTGTGTCTCAAGTAAAAGACCTACATTCAAAATGTTACTTAAAGATCCCATGGCATGCTCACTTCCAGCCATTTAACCTCTAGATTAGTTTGGCACTCATCATCACTCCAAATAGTCTGTAATTATTTCAGAATGATAAAAACCAGAGAGCTTCTGCCTAAAAATGAGAGGATAGTTCATGAACATGCACAACTCCTGCTGCAGGTGTTACTTTGAAAGTGAGCAGCACAACGAACCACGACAACATTAATAAATTTGAATTTCTTCTCCATTGACAGGTAAACAACAGTATATGTACTGATGAAGAGATGTGTAACCCCCTAAACAAAGCGGGTAATTGAGAAACCCCATATTTTAACTGGCATAATGCAGACATGGTAACTTCTCCAGCTTTACAACTATTCTCTCTAACTTTACAGAAACAAGGCATTAACAAACATGTAACGTGTGGTGTTTTTACTTACCATTAAGTCCCACAGAGTAGAGGAAGCATCACTCCCTTTTCAAGTCGCTCCAAGGCTAGTAAATCCAACCGGTGATCGCCACATCTTTCCTCACACAACCGCATACAGTCCCAAAGTAGTGAAATTAATTCCAACAGGTAGCGTAGCACCGACAGTAACATCATGGAAGGTTAGAATCTTCTCCTTAACCAGCAACACATCACATGCAGCAGACACACTGGCCTCAAGCAGTCAAAACAAACAGGTACTGTGCGCCGGGGGAATCCAGCATTGATGAGCTGATCATTCACTGCCCCGAGGGGCTTTACTGGCCGGCTGATTGTAGGTTAGACCCGGTCAGGTAGAACAGCGAGTCCCTGTACAAGTAACTAGTAACATTCATACATGTACAAACGGCATTTTAATGTTATATGTGGTTGAGAGGATAGTTTAGCATTTTTGTTTGGAATATAATATTACAGTACCAATCACATTTTGTACCGTAAAATCTTTATCTGCAAAGTAGGTACTGTAACTTGGCCTACAGCCATCAGGTAAATGCAGAGCAGTAAAAAGTACATTATATGCCCCTGACACATATTGAAAGTATAAAATAACATAAAATGGTAAGATTCAAGTAAAGCAGACATCAAAATACAGCAGAGTCATTGAGCGTTTTGTTTTTGCCAGCCTGCAGTGATGTACAGGTGTACTCCGGGACTCAACGACATCATGTGGTTACAGGCGCAACAAAACACGGAGTTGGCAGGAGACACAGAGCCACACCCAGCATCACTGATGGCTATCTCACACTGCTTTTCAACCTGGTGTTAAGATAAGGAGGTGTTAAATAAATATTCATATTACATTCCACTATTGCATATGGTGTTAAATAGTGTTTTTGTTGTTGTTGTTTGTTTTAAAGCATCATTTCTTTGGAGTTGAATCCAAGTTCTGTAGTGGAGCTGACCACAAAACTGTAATTCACCAAAAATGTAATATCCCCCTAGGTCTGAGTCAACTCCAACCAAATTAAACTACTTGGTGTGGTTCTGAAGCATACGCTAAATAACAAAGAGCATCTTTGTCATGTCAGCTCATGGAAACTATTTCAGACTGGATACTGTGTGCTCTCATCTGGAGACAAATGGCTAAAAAATAAGACGAGAAAGCCACATGAATTCCAAACTTCTATAGTGGTCATTTGATCAATACCCATTAAAGGATATTAATGTCATTTATTTCTATATTTAGCACATCTCCTATTCATACATTTCACAATACAAGACAATAGCAACACATAAGACACAAGCAAAAATTAGTTTTTTTTAACTAATTCTTCAATTAACAAGTGACATCTTTACAAAGACTCTCGCCAACCATAAAACCGGCTCCTTTCATTCTCTTGGAGTGTCTTATCATCTCAGACAGATGACAGAGGAACTGACTTCTCTTTGTTTTGGATGTTTTACCACACAGTAACCTAAGCTTAAACTCCTGGAGTCCATTGTTTGCCATCTGGATTCCTCATTAAATCCCACACCCTCCACTTGGCTGACATGTGAGCACCAAACAAAGTTCAAATTAAAACATAACATGCATCTATTCCAAGTAATGCCAGGTAGCAATGAAAGAAGTTCTCAGATCTATTACTTAAGTAAAAGTAGCAATAACAATGTGTAGCAACACTCTGCTACAAGTAAAAGCGTATTCAAAATGGGCAGGAAAACAAAAGTATTTCATATACAAGTTGGGCCCATTTCACAATGTATATTATTATAAAATTATTATTGGTGCATTAGGGTGTGATCAAAGTCTTATATTAACCTTTAATAATACATCATCTATTTAATGATTATATTTTGTATTATTAATGTGAATCTGTAAGACAGAAAATAAACAATAAATGTAGTGAGGCAAAAAGCACAAGCAGAAAATCTCTAAGTTGAAATGTAAATACTTTAGTGTTCTGTACAGTTCTGATTCTGTACGGTAAATCTTCTCATGTTCACCTCTGTCTTCCTTCCCATTCTCATGATAATACACCTGCTAAAACTGCAGTCCCAAGGGAATTAATGTTTATGTTCTCAAAATAAAATCCCTAAACTTTGTGCGTGTTTGTTAAGAAGCCGCAGTAAATCTCAAATCCTCAGACATTCGAGGGGATGATTGCACAGCTCTATGGGGCTTTCACCACCTACACTCCAAAAATTCATCTCAGATCTTTTCCTTCACATTGTGCACATTCCAAGGGGTTGGGGGAAGCATGGAAATACCAGTTGGAAAAGAGGACGACTGAAACTCAAAATCACTGCACAAAAATCTGCTTTGATTTTAATACAAAAATATATATGTGTGCGATAAACCCCATAATTGTCAGAAACAAACTGGCACCTTTTAAACTCCAAGATTAAGCTGAGTCAGGCTGACGTGCCCCATCAACACTCCTACACATGGGCCTTAGATATAGCCTGACAGCACTGACTGGGAAACACAACCTCACCTCTTTAGACTGAAATAAGCTGCAAGTGAATTCTTCAGAGAACCTGACAATACAGTAATGACATTTTAACATTTGAATGAACAACATTCCTACTTAGCAAAATGTTACTGTAGATTGTTATTGTCTTCTTTTTTGCTTATTTTTTCTTATTTAAATATTTTCTTGTTGCCTTACAAAGCACACTGAGAGCAACTATAGTGGAGTCAAATTCTTTGTGTGTTCAACGTACTTGGCTGGTAAATCTGATTCTGAGCCTGCTGCTGCTCAGGGGGTATAACCAGGAGTGTTTGATTATTCATATTTTGCAGCCCCACAGCCTCAGGCACATTTTTAACCTGTTTTTATTTCATGCAGACTCCATGGTGCAGTCAGTGACCCATGGAGACAACCGCTATCAACTTCACCCATCTATCACCATCTTATGTGTATGTGTGGTGTCTATGATCTCTGTTTTTGCAGCAGTATGTACCACTCTCATTTACCAAATACAAGATGCAATAGATAGAACAACAGTGAATAAGAACAATACAGTGGAAGAATGGTAAATTTAAGCAAGAATCATTTGTAACTAACCTCCTCATTCTTTGATTAATGACAAATAGAGTGAACTGAAATGTTCTGTCAGAAAACCACATTGCTTTGCAGCTACACTTTCACGACATGTTGTGCTATTGGAGCAGCAAGGAGCAAAGTTTAGCACAAAGACATTCCTTTAACTCGTGACATTTTTGTTTTTCACCACACAACGGCCACAACATCAGACTATTGGCTCAGAAACCTTGAAGGCTGAAAGTAGAGCAATGGTAAGATACTTGTGTAATGATTCACATGGAGGAGTTTATTTACGTGTCTGTGTAAAGTAGGACTGGCAAAACGTCTCAGAAAGCTATTAAAACATGATTGGAATTAAACTTGTTGGGACAGGAAGGAAAAGGTAAACAGGTGAGTGTAGGAACAACGTCTGAAGCGCAACAAAAGACAGATTTGTGACAGATCATATTCAAAGACTGGGGCGCCCCCTGTAGGCTCGCCGTGGCAAATGCAGCACAAAAACTGAAGAACTTTTCCTCTCTCAACATAAAACAGCGGATTAGACAGAAAAACATTTACCAACGCCAGCATCTGTAAATAATCACCACAGAAACTGCTAATCATGTCAACAACACAACAGACTATAAAACACAGACACTTTCTCATGAACACAACGATGCAAAGATGCTATAAATACCGCAAGTTACTATAAAAGGCTTTAAAAAGTCGTTAGACTTCAGTATATACAACATTTAAGGAGATGAAACAAAGGTCCTACCTGTCTTTCTGTGTCGCTGCAGCGTCTGGTCAGTGATCCATTGTTGAACAGATCCTCTGTCGCTTCTGTCTGTGCAGCTTGAAAAGTTTTTATGCGGAAAAATAGGCTCCTCTGTATAACTGCTGGCACCGGAGGAAAAAAAGGAAAAGTGGCCTGCACAGGAAATGATGACGCCGCTGCATGGAAATCACTTAAATGAAAACATGATAGGGGTTATCAAACTTTTGTAATTCGTGAAGCCTCCGTTTTGACTTTAACTGCCCGTTTCCCAATGGCTTCCAGGCGCTTTAAGTTAATAAATGTGCTATAAGTTAGTGGCATTTTGTCAAAATTAAATAATAAAGTTTTTATGTGAAAGCGCATTGATCAAAACTACCAGAGCCTGGTCCCTATCTAGTGTTTTTCAGTGTCAGATTCTTTGGCAAAATGATCAGAAAACTGTTGCCAACAGAATCAACATAAATAAACAGTGATTTACTCAGCCCCAAACTTCAGCAGAGTAGAAATCACATCAACAAATCATGTGTGAATCTACAAACAGGCAAAGGTGATGTTACCTACCACTTACTGGTTATTTGATTAACTGCAAATGTGTTTGGTAATATGCACAACAAGCTCCTTAAGTTTTACCAGATCTTGAGGCCCTGCTTCACAAGGTGGTTCTGTATGGACATCCACTTTTACCAGGTTACATATTCCCCTTGAAATGATTCTGCACTTCAACAATCACAAAAATAAAGCAAACTCTCCACCCTGTCTAGAAATTCTGGTTGATCACTACAGCTCTAGGAAAAATGCTCATGCCATTTAAAGACAAGTTGCTGATTAGGCACTTGCCCAATGTAACGAACAAAGAAAAGGTGACACCTTACAAATGCAAGAATCACAAATGTAACAATTTATTTGAAAGATAAAGGAATCATGTGTAAAGGAACACTTTCACAGGTCTCCCAGCAGTGGTTCTTCATCCACTCTGCCCACATACACAACCCAAATATTTACAAAATATACTTCTCTGAGCACAGAACAACACCACTGTCATACCAACGCCGCTTGTTAGACAACAGGCACTGGATCTGGTGTTAGACCAAGCACAAAGAAGTGCCAAAATAAAAGACTAGAGATAAGATTTAGGCAGTTGAAGAGGACACCGATTTCAATGGGGTCTTCAACAGAGTCAGAACGATAGCACGGCTACGTTTACTAAGACATCACCAAGAAACTGCATCGATTTCTGCAATGAAGTTAATCAAAACTACTTCCAAATATCAAATTTAGTGTAATGCATTAAATGGATTTCACAGTTACCTGACATTATTTAATAACTGATAACACATTTACAAAATATTCATTACAAAACATGCATTTTCAAAGAAGGTTGAACAATTTATAATCCACACTAGCTGCTTTCTCCTGTGCTGACAGCAGTACATCTAAGATATATTAGTTTTTGGATGGAAAATATCCACCGGCTACATGCTAACTGATCATTTACTGCTGGAGGACGGTCGAACAATGAGGACTGGCACCGACCAACATCTGGACATTTTAGTTTGATTTGTAAAATTACAAGAGTGCTCTTGAGACTGACAGTGCGGAAAGCAAGAGTAAGAGAAAAATTATAAAATATTCACGGTTTATCTCACATTTATTTGTCTCCACCATCACACTTTTCATCACAATTTCTCAGGTGACTTGGCAGTTTTGCAAATTTAGAAACATTCTGATTTTCAACTGTTTATTCAAGACTGTGCCAAAATAAATTCACTGTAATTTTGTTGTGCTGCCTGCAGAATAATAATAAAATAATAATAATAATAATAATAATAATAATAATAATAAACAAGTTCCCAGCTTTGACTATACATCTGTTAGGGACGTCTTTACCCTGTTCACCCAGGAACCATCATGCTTCATGAGGTACTAAGTGCAAATGAGAAAAACTAAGTAATATAAACCAAGGGCTCTGTCACAGGGTTTTGTTTGTTTGTTTGTTTTGTTTTTTTGCTCCACAGATAACTCTTGCTCACAGGGCAGTTTAACTGAGAACAACATGACGATCAAAGACAGACTTCCTCTGTTCCTGGACCTGCCTTCTCCAGCGCTGCTGGGCATGCTCCACTTTGTTCAGCATGTTTGGTCGAGAGTGTGAACGAGACAGAACGTTGTGAGCGTTGGCGAAAGGCTGCTGGTCCTGAAAACAAAACCAAAACAAAACTTCTAGTTTTACTGGCTTTCTTAACAAATTTCTCTCCCTCTGTTTCGGCCCTAGTTCCAGTACAGGAGCAAGTTGCTGTAGTACAAATATTAGATCAAAACTGTCAGTACAGGCTTTGAGATCATGCTGTATTTCTGCTGATATGTCATCAACTGGAAACAAAGTCACAAATACCAGTAGATCTGGGAGAACACCATCATGTTGCCCAGTGTAAAACTTTCACTGCCGACATCTGACTCATCACATTTTTATACAGCACAAGACCTCCAAAAAGAAACGTGCTTGAACTCTGGCAGGGAAAACACATCAAGGTAGCAACAATGCCCCCTCTACCCTGAGGCAAAGGCAGTTACCATTTCCCTTTAATATGTAAACATATCTCAACACATGATCATTTTAACAGTATTTTTGTCTCAGAAATTAGGTTAAGGATTGGGTTACTCTAAAACCATAGTTTCCATGTTTAGGAAAGATAAACAGAAAATGGATCAAGCTGCCTGCATCGTGATCTCCTTCCCTGCTCCAGTCTGTTGCCTGTGACTGTGGTTACTAATGGATTCTCCAGTGAGCCCTCCCACATATAAAAGCCTGACACAGTGAGAAAGCACTTTGAAAAAAACGTACATCGCTCCCTGTGTTTGAAGTAGCTCTCAAATTTGAATTTCATGTCAATTTTAAATAAAGGCCTGATAAATGGAAAATTATTAGTAATTTGGACATTTCAACTTATTCAGAACATTCCCATACAAAGGGGTTTAAAAATTACTTCTGAGAATCATAACCTTGTTAAACTCTTTTCACACACAGGGTGAATTCCACATCATATTTTGCACAAAGACAGGTTATTTAAACACATTTAAAAAAAAACTTAAGACAAGAAAGAGTTTAGAGTAACTATAATTACCATAATATAAGCATCACTGTCCTTTCTCACTATGAGCTGCAATCATGTAATATTAGGAGGAACACATACCCCAACATCATCATCACTTTGGATAAGCTGTGAGTGTCCAAACAGACGCCTCTTCAGCATGGGCTCCAGGAGAGTCAGGTAAACCATGTAGAGCAGCAGTAGGCCCAAAATGGAGAGATACATTATGATGGTAACCTGAAGGTATGGAACAATTACTGATTGGTTTGGTTTCCTTCAACATGTGTATAAACCAAACACAAGAAACACAATGAATTAATGTGCTTGTTTCCTTCCACTGTGTGTGTGAATGATGTGTTTGGGTTTTGCCTCAAATGCAGTCATGTAGTCTCAAAATCCTATTACACACCTGGAAGTTGGCTCATTCCCCAAAATCATTTTCCTCATACAGTACATGTTGATAAAATGTTCTTCATATATGTTTAAAATGCAGTTTGTTATTCTGACTGTCCATACTGTACATCTGTTATGTTGACTTATTCTGTACACACAACGTTGATTGCATAAGTCATACAGAGAGTTAGATAGACAGATGTGAGGACTGTTTGCTTTATTTTAATTTTATAATCACTGTAAACAAAATATCTTTGCATTTTTAAGTATTCAGACAAAACAAGCAATTTGATAAGGGCAGATTATGATTTGTCACTATTTGCACATACCAAATAATTGATCAAAAATAACCAATAGATTAACTGATAATTAATATATCCATTGGATATAAAATTGCCGATAGTTCCTCGCTCTTTGGCACACATACATAAAAGTCAACTTACCTTGATGGTTCCTGAGCTCCGTTCTTCATATTTACACTCACAACGTAAACAGTATGCCTCCACATCTTTCCCATCCACTGGCATAGGGTCAACTACATGAAGACAGTTACTGAGAAACAACAAAGTCACATTTACAAGCAGGAAACAGGCAGCTCACATCATTTAGGGAAATGTAGGGATGCAGCTTAACTTACCAGTCTTTGAGGGAAACATTTTGCTTGTAGATTTGTCCCTCAATCTCTCTGTATGGTGGACAGATGCATTTACAACGGATGTCTTCAGAATTCTGTAACAAATCAAAAATATTTTGCTTGCTTGTTTTGCCCCATCTTCTTCTCCCGCTATCACACATATTTCACTGATAACAGCCACACACACACACTATTATACAATTTTATGTGGCTTTTAAGTTTGTTTTTATTAATTTCATTATATTACTGTCCTTCCCTTTGCTTTGTCCTCATTTTAAAATTATATAAAACATCTTACTGACTTCATGTTTTAAAAAGTGCATTACAAATAAAGCTATTGTTATCGTTAGCAGTAGTTTACCTGGTGTTAATGGCGTTTCATATAAAATCATTAATGATAAACAATTACTTCAGAAACAAGACTAATGAGCTTGAGGCCAGATATTAGCGTGTCTACATGTGCTGCAATTGTAGAATTTGTCTAAAAACAACAGTTTAAGGCAGTATTTTCCTTTTCCATCGTAGATACTGTCCGCGATTTACAAGCAGCTAAAGAAAACGTTAGCTGTCCTACGCAGTACCCTCGGTTACCAGTTCATTAGGTTCACTGAGTTATAACTAACAAAATGTTAACGTTACACAACAATAAATCTTGCGTTCGTGTGAATTATAAAATTCAGTTTTTATAGACTGGCAAGCTAGTGTTAGCAAAATCCGGCAACGTATCAACGTCTGACGGGTCAAATTCGGGACAGAGCTAGCTTTCAAGACTCGACAGTAACGTGAATTCATTTTTGGAGAGATTTAAAAAAGACGAGACTTCAGTTTACCAAGCAATTACTGCAGCTTTGACTCTTACGCCAGCTAATCTAGCTAACGTTAGCCTTACCTTCGCTGCCACTTGACTTAACAGCACAAAACAAGCCAAAAAGAAAGCCTCGAAAAAAAGCACAGACTTCATTTTTGACAGACTGTCACAGATTCCCAGTTTCCAAAGGTCTAATGTTCAAGTAGTGTTTCCACAAACACCAGCAGTGTGAAGTACACGCTAATATATGAAAACTTTAGCCATCAAGCTAATTCACAGATAAACAGCCCCGACTTCCTGGCAGCTGACTCTCAGCTTCCGGAGATGGTGCTTATTTATGTTCGGTTAAGTAAATATGTGATGTCCCGGCGGGAGGTAAAATATTGGATAACAACCGACCGGCTGGTTTTTAAACCTGATGTGCAGACAAAATGATGATGTAATCGGTCACATTTGATGAATGTAGAGAAAACCTTTGAAAACCCGTCCAAGCAGAGCTACACTCCGCCCTTGCTGGTGAACAGGTGCGGAGGTGTAGTTTAAAACGAACGCAACCATTGGTTTTGACAAGATCAAAAACAGATCTGAGGACCAACGGTTTAGAATATATAACTTAAAGGATATATAACATGCACAGTCTAATGCATGTAAGTAGACAATATTAATACAAATAAATAAAGTCAGAAAGCTGATACAATGTTTCCCCAAACAAGTGTACATAAATTAAATGTAAGTACAAAATAGCGTGGTTTCTTAATATTCCAGATCATAAATAAAAGTAAATAAGAAATAATATTTAAAAAAAGAAAAGCAGAGCAGAAGAATTAGAAAAGCACAAAATACTTTTTCTGTCTTTATTTACAGCATATTAGATGTACAAAACCATAAAAATATACATACATGTATCATCTAAAAAAGGTGAATCGCTCAGGTCTATATTACAAGACTTTCTTTTCATGACCCTATATAACTTCCAATTCTCTGAGTATCTGAACTGTCTTTGGCCGCAAGTCCACAATACAAAATACAGCCTATTAATGCATACTAGTGTCTCAGTAGATCACAAATGCATGAAAGCCACTGTGAAATTTTCTGGACAGTGAAAAGGTTTTTCGGAACAGTAGCACTCCTTCAGACACATCAGAACGTCAAATACATGGGCCACCAGCAACTGCAGCAATGCTATACTGTAAAAATGGATGTAGTTGCTACAAAACATTAGCATTTCACGTAAATCTTTTTACATCATTTACAAAACACTGATCAGAATAATTGCTTCTGTGGTACCACTACTTCTTCAGTAGTGCTAATGTCCCAAAGAAAACATTTGTGCTATACTGTGTTTGTTTCAGGGGTTTAGCAGTATTGCTGTCAATAATTCATTTCTAACTGTGAAAGTACCCTATGTTAAAACTAGATACAGTATCACAGACAATCAGTGTATGTCTGTTCTGCCAATGTATTTGTTTTTCATCACATCGTTATTAGCAGAATTCTCATAATGTTAGCATGTACAATTTTTAGCTATAATACCGATTTGTGCTTTGGATTTGAATACTGAGATGGTGACTTTAAAATCTAAAGAATTTAAAATCATCAGTATAAACTCATGTATAAATTGCTGTATAAACTCATAATTCTTCTGCTACTTAAACACATTTCCAAATTTCCATACAAAGGGAAGGGATCCTGATTCCTTTCTGAGGACGACCCTGGAGGTCCACACTCTCTACTGCCTCACTGATCATTTTCTTCCTCTTAAAGCTCCAGTTAAAAGTTCACTTGCTTGCCCACTTTGCCTTCAGGACTAGTTTTATTAAGTGTGCTGTCCAATGTAGTATCACGTCAGGTGAAAACTGATAACTATAGAATAATCTTAAAGGGGTCAGTGACAAAAACAGATACTGTGGCCAGTATCTAATCTAAGCTTATTATGAAAAATCAGTGGCAGACCTTTTTAAGGTCGAAGGAATCTCAGGACTTTGGAGCGCAGGAAGCGGATGAAGGATTTAGGGAACATTTCTCGTGATTCTTGTGCTGTATAGTTGAAGAAATTCTGTGGGTGAGCTAGTACGTCAAACAGTGCCTTCATGAGCTTCTTGTCCTGTTGACAAAACATAATTCATTAACAAAAGAAAAGGAATTTAATACAAGAAGCAAATACAACCAACGTGGCCACGTCGCCTAAAGAGGGAACCACATACTCAAATGTATACTCAAATACAAAATTAGGTGCTCGACAAAACAAGGATTGATCTACGTGTAAATAATTAAAGGTTTACACTGACCATGTATTAGTAAATGTCGTTGGTTCGATTCTAGCTGGTGATATTTATTGCTTGTCATTCTCTGTCTACTCTGACAAAGACAAAATATGCACTTTTTCTTTTTTTATCCTTCTCTTATGT
>NW_018127884.1:5180278-5212924 GCF_001952655.1 Monopterus albus
TACTATTACTATTGTTTTAAAATGGGTGAAAATATACATATAATAATTGTTGTACTTCCTCCAGTGCAGTCTATTTAATATAAATGCAGACTAATGGGTACAATACAAAAAAAAGGGTAATTCTAGCAAAATGTCAGAATACAGAACGCAAAGACAAGTACACTCTGATAGCCACTTGTTTACAACAGGTATAAAATTTAAATACCTTGAGAATTTCCTGGTGATTCTCTGAAGCGTATAATCTTCCATCTCTGACTATGTCTTCTATCAGTTCTTGGTAGTCCTCTGAAACAAAGAAAGTACATAAACAGTTCCTTAGTGTGACAAATCAAATGAAATCTGTGTAACAAACATACAGTAGCATGGTATTTCTACTTACCATCATATGTCACATATGGGACCTGGAAGCCTTTTCCGCTGTTTCCCTCATTGGACCCAAACTGTATCCAAAGCCTCTTGGAGCGGGAGGTGAAAGCAATTGGGCGTTCGTATGTCTGACAAGTCTCGTAGGTTGTCACAGAGTTGGAGAGAGCTATGAAGTAAGGACATGAGCACAAAGGACAATGTCTAAAATGAACGTATAATGATTGAGATCATCCCAGAGGTGTTCTTTGAGGGACATATCAGGGGAACGTGCAGGCCACACAACATGTTACATGTCACACATGTCTCCATTACTGAGTACTGATCACAACCTGAGCAGACTCCCAACTCAAAATAAGTAAACAACAGTACTTGTATAACAAATACTGGGTAATTTATGCTGCCCAAATCTATATTATGTCACTGTTTACCATGGTGTGTTTATGCTTTTGTTAAGTGTACATTCATGCTGCTTTGCACACACACATTATGTTCACTTAAAAAAGGATAACCCCTTTGTGGTATAGACTTCCCTCACAAACACACACACAGTTAATACTCACAGCTTTTTCTCATTACTAAGTAGTCTCCACACTCATCCTCAATAGGCAGGTAAATCTCTGGGACCACAATTAGGATCCTGCGTTTGGGCGGTGGGTTGATGATCCAAGTACATTCAATATTGGCTGGATAGTTGCCTGGGTAGTGGGGAGACTCAATTTAGCCAGTAAAATCTCCCAGGTCTCCACACTCATCCTCAATAGGCAGGTAAATCTCTGGGACCACAATTAGGATCCTGCGTTTGGGCGGTGGGTTGATGATCCAAGTACATTCAATATTGGCTGGATAGTTGCCTGGGTAGTTGGGAGACTCAATGTAGCCAGTAAAATCTCCCAGCTCTCCTCCACATTGTCGGTCTATAAAGTGACACATATGCACCAAATAATGTAAGCATTTATTCTTGGTGCAGCAGAGTGAATTATCTGGAGGTGAATCCCAGATTGCTGCTGTGTGTACATGTTGCAGAGGCATTACTTTGCACAGACATACATACTTTTGCACTGCATGATATTAGTGGAGCCATCAAAGTCAGTTGTGGTATTTCCGGGGCAGGCGACACAGTAGTTCTGACCAAACTCTCCTTGATATGTGCCCATCGGACATCGGATGCAGCGGTGTGTGCTGGTGTTGTAGTAATGTCCTGGCGAGCACTGGACTGTAGGAGCCAAGGACAGTGATACAAGGATGTCAGGTGATATAATGTTCCCAGAATTTACTACTGGGTTAAAATGGGTGTTTTAATAATTTTAGATCATTTGAAAGCTACTTGGTGGGTTCAGAAAATCCTGCCATCTTATGTTTTTGATTATGCATAAAAATACATCATTAAACTAAGACCAAGACCTTTTCCCTCAATTCCTGAAAGGTTTTTAAGTGATTCGAGCACATGTACAGATAATACAGCAGCTGCAGGGGGCAGCAGAGCTCCTGTCAACACCCCAAACAGCTCCATAACCTCAGCAACCCCATAATGTCCAGTGAAATAGAGTGTTTTTGTTTTTTAAATGAACAACTCTAAACATTTCACTTTATATAATAAGTTTGACATTTTTTTCATAAACTTTCTAAGCATTATTTAATCCCTCCACTTATGTTAAAACATGAGAAACTAAACTAAACAGGAGTTATCTGGTTTTTACCCTGCAGGCGCAATAACACAGGTGACTTTCACACCTTTGGTCTCACACTCCTGAAAGGTAACAGCACCACTGTGCTTGGTGACCAGGTTTCCTCCACAAGGGAAGCAGGAAGTGCGGCCCACCTCTGGCTGGTACCTTCCCAGTGGGCAGGGCAGACAGGGGATCAAGCCATTATGGGAGTACTGACCTGGTGAACACTGACCTGAATACAAACAAGCAATGGGCCGAGTCAGAGTGTGAACTGTTAGGTGTAGCAACATTTTTTGTACATTAGCATCTCACTTACAAATCTGTTAGAGCTGCACCACATGGATTAATTAGATGTAGTTATTTGTTTTACTATGTTCCATGTGCAATATGAGAGAAAATACTCTCCTCTTCCATTAGGAGCCTATAGCAAAGCTTATGCAAATGTCAATGGAATGCTATGTCCAAGTGCACCATCTCTCACACAGTGACTAATACAAACATGCCAGAGGGAGTCTCCTGATAGTGTTCCTTGTTTAGTCTGTCAGAGATGGGATCTGGGATTCAGCCCAAAAGGGACTGTGATAACAGCACAGGAAGAGACCTAAACATAGTGGCTCCTTCAGCTTTTATTCAGGACCGAAAGAGGCTAAATTTGCCTTTTGAATTCAAACACACGATCAACATCTAAGTCAGAGCTTCTTTGGCTTTACATAGAGCAGAACATCTGCCAGTGGGAGATGCTTATCAAGACACCTTCACTTCCTGTGTGGCTCATAGTCATATAACAGTTAGCTGCATTTTGTGTCCCTCTGTGCTTTTCCTGCTTTTTGTTTATTTGTTCAAAATTTTATAACATGTTTCCAAGTTCAGTTTTTTGTATAAGGCTACAACAAAAAAAATTGCTTCAGTTGATTGAACACAGTGTCTCACCTCCACACTGGGACATGTTTCGAGCTCCGACCACCTTGGAGACTGGTCTTCCTTCAGGTCCAGGACAGACCTCACAAGATGTTTGTCCCTCCTCATCCTGATACGTCCCAGCCGGACATAACACACACCTTCCCTGATCCCTGTCATAGTAAGTCCCAACACTGCAGCTCACTAACAGACAAACAGGGAAGGATCAAGATAGATTTTAGGTTATTACTTTAATGATGTATTTGTAGCAACACAAAACAAATGCAACCCTGACTGTACGCACAGCAAACTGTAACTTAGGCCGGCAATGTTTGTCCCAGGAACAGTCATGCTTGTGGTTGTTTGTCATGTTTCTGAAAGCTGGTAGTTTTGTCCCAGCACTGAAGTGAGATGTGTTGCTATAAACCTACAATATATAATTTTCTCATAAAGACTATTGTGATATGGAATCGAGTTGAAACAAAGTTTAATTATTAAAGGACGATGAAATTAAATGTTTTCTTTAGAAACCATAAACCAAACACTTAAGACAACCAAAACAGACTGCTGCATGTGAACTTGTAATTTATACCAATTTAGCAGACAGACCGGTGTCAGAGTGCTCAACTGCAAAAACCATAAGAAACAGGGGCATAAAATGCAGACATGAATAGACAAATGTAACAGGACGCCTTGTGTCTACACATAATCAAACTGTTCTAACCACAACAGTCTTAAACATAAGTACAACCACTCAACTGCTTCTCAAGTGTAATCAAACAACACCATGTACTGTACCTACTACAACCAGTTAGAGTTGTCAGAGCTGATCCACTGTTTTTGCTTTCTTCTGAATATTTTTAACTATTTATCTAATGTCTGCTCAGGCAACCTTTAACAACTCATAAACAGTAGCATAAGAGAACACATTATGACGCATCATAAAGCACCCATAAACAAACTTCTTTGAAAGTTTAGGGCTAGTTACAGAGACTATGACTTTTAATAAAAAACTAGTCATAAATATCAACGAGTCATGGTGATTGTTATGTTCAGTGTGTTTACTGAAGTTGCTTATTAATATTAAAATCAAACTAGACAGAATCTAGAGGACGGTCACAGAGAAGGCAAATATTTATCTAAGCTAGCACAGTGTAAGAAAGGTCAGATCAGAATTCATACTCTTCTTTAACGTCTCACTCCTCTGTACATTCACATATTGTCTGTTAACCCCTCACAAACTGGATAAAGTATGTAAACACAGAAGAGAGAGTCGGTGGAGAGACGACGGCCTTTCACATTTGTTGAACATTTACTGAGAAGCTTCTGAACAAACTGAGCAGGTTTTGAGATAACTACAGAAATGACATTATACTTGTTATTCTTGCACGCATGCAGCTCACTTTTCATTTAAAGCTCCATGTGCGTGTTAGTTTACAACCTCATCTGTGTTCACACCCGGAGCTGGTCACGTGTCCCTTACAAACCATGGATATGAACCAATCAACGCAAAAAAATGGAAATTGAGCATTAAAGCATGTAAAGTGAACGTAGCCTATTTCATCAATGTCTCCAATTTACTCCACCCTGATGCCAACAGTGGCGGCGGCACAGTAAGGCAGTGGTTAGTGTTGATGTCTCACAGCAAGAAGATTTGAGCCCTGGCCGCCCCAGGGCCTTTCTCTGTGGAGTTTGCATGTTCTCCCTGTGCCCTCGTGGGTTCTCTCCTGGTACTCTGGCTTCCTCCCACAGTCCAAAGACAACTTAGGTTGATTGGTGACTCTAAGTTGCCCGTAGGAGTGAGTGTGAGGCTGTGTGGTTGTTTGTCTACATGTCAGCCCTGTGATAGACTGGTGACCTGTCCAGGGTGGACCCCGCCTCTCACCCAGTGTCAACTGGGATTGGGTCCAGCCCCCCACGACCCTGTTTAGGAATAAACAGTATAGATAATGGATGGATGGATGGATGGATGATGCCAACAGTGGAGTCACAGCGCTCTCTGGTGGACAAACTACATGAGAGTGTCACAGGTAATAAAACAGCTCAAGTGCCTATGTTTGGCTTTCTATAAATTTAATTTCTTGTTACTTCTTATCTGTTACAAAGGTCAGTGCTAATTTATCTGCAATTAGCTTAAACGGGCCTGCTCATGTGTCTATCGGGCTCTACTCTCTTTAGCTTTAGTTTAGATACAATTCAAGATACTCACACACACACACACACACTTTAAACAAATGCACAGGGACACACATCCACAAAACCCCAGCCATTAGGCTGTTAAAACACTTTTGCAAACCAACCTAATGGAGCTATACAAAAGCACTGAGACAAGAGCGCACCAACTCTACATGTAACCTGTCCTAATCCTAACACGGCTGTACATCAGGGAGGAACTTTTAATGCCACCATAATCACTCTCACCTCTTTTACAAGCAAACACAAAAGCAAATCAAAGAAAGTATTTCCCTCTTATCTCTCCAAAGTGTACAGGCTTGATTAAAGGGACCAAGCCATCGTTTTTCTTTGGTTCCTCCTATTCAGAGCGATGCCTATAATTAATTTGGGAATTACTGCATCTGTTTGATGGTCTTAAGAACTTGACTTGAAAACTGAAGCTGATCTCACACAAGAATAAATCAATTAAATCCAAAGCTTTTAGCAAAAATGTGCCTCAGCTGTAGCCGTTAAGCTGTCTGTAAGTAGGAACCACTATCGCAAAAGCTTTAGCATAGCTCCATTATACACAGCTCAGCAAACTGTTAGATTTTCCTCTAAAGAAAATGTAATTCTCTCAAGAGCAGTTCATTTTTGAAGCCTATTGTTTATTCTGAAAGACCTTGAGGAGCCGTCAGTGCATTGTCCTCTTAACAGCTTTTATTTGACAGAGGGAAGCAGTGAGAGAAGAGAGAGAGCGAGAGTGAAAGAGAGAGAAAACCTTGAAGCCTTTCAAATGCAAAGAACAGTTCTATAGAGTCCTCGAATTGATGGCCCCAAAGAGGTGTAAAAGACCTTTCACCTCTATTCAACTCCCCAGTCTTTGCCTACTTGATGACATAGGAAAACACTACGGTATCACAGCGGTAAGGCACTGAACCCAATAAAAGGGGTCAGGTTTCTGAATCCCCCCATTCTGCTCGGTCCAATCGCTGCTTGCGCCCATCAAGCGGAGGCCCAAACAGCTGATGCTAATTGATTCCCATGGTGTGGCTGAAGTCAATTCTCTTTAGCAGTTTAGTGGCTGGGGGTCATGCAAAGTGGCCCCAGCTGGGGAGGGGGGAGACAGCACTCAAACTGCTAGCTTGAATCAACAGCACTTCCTAAACATCTCTAGTTTTAAAACAAACATGTAAACAAGTCAGTTGCAACAGTCAAACAGAGATGGAGGCGCACAGTTCCACAGCATCATAATCTTAACAGCTGCTGCTGGCACTTGTTTTACTTGATATAAATATATATTCTGATGTAGTCATATCCTGATAATGTTGAGTAAAAATTAAACACCTGAACAACAGAATATTTATATAATGAATAAACTAAACCATCCATACAATTTGTCTTGTTTTGTCTGGTCTTGAGCAATATGACACAACTGTTCCCAGTGACCCCAAAACACCAGAGGCAGAGGGAGAAGTGCTTTAAAGAGTGCACAAAGGTGAAAGCATATTTTCTCCAAACGCACAGGAGGCTGTGTTGTCGACCCTCTAAGGCAGAGAGAACAAACCCCAAATGGGCTTTTCAATGGAGTGGGCAAACTGAAAAGGACTGAACTACACTCTGAGCTAAAGCCAGAGAGGGAGGTGGGGAGGCGGGCAAAAATATAGCTCCTTTAAAGAGCTGGAGTTTAAGAAGAATGTCTTTCAGCCCTCCTTCTCCCAAATTGCTTGTCTGCACCCCTGCCACAGCCAATAGACTGCTTAATGTTGACCTGAAAGCATAGTGGGGGAGTTAAGGAATCAAGACACTTAAGATCTGTGTTACTGAAAGATAGAAACAGTGAACAGGAGCAGTTTAGGTTTAAATCATGTCAGTGCAGCTCAGCAGCTGAAAAATCACTGCTGTTAATGTAGAGGACAAAAAAACACTTGGTGATACAGGGAGATGTACGCAACGAAAACTGATGATTTTCTTTCAACAAACATTACCTCAAAAAAATTATAAGATAATTATAGCTTCAAACAAGTTTTGGTATCTAACTAAAGTTCAAAGAATGATAATACTTCCATCACTTCAGTGGTTCCAAATGGGGACAGCAGAGGTTGACTAAAGATCTGGGTCTATATCAGGTTCAAACATAATCAACATTTGTGGTAGACCTGTGGATATTGCGCGAAGTGCATAGTGTTAGAATAAATATTTAGACATCTCAACAGAAGAAAGGCACCAGTTTCCTCTCGCTGATATTAAGAAAGCAAGCAGCAGCAAATAAACTCACTGTGAGGCCCAAAACTAGTGTTAGGTATTTTTAGTCAGATAGAAATTGGATAGATACTTTATGTATTAGAAATGTTTAGTAGAGATAGGATGTCTAGTTAGACTGTTAAATGCTAGTCATGCTTATGAGTTTCTACAGGGTACATCTGGTCAAGGATAACTAACACACATTGATTTGCTTCATGTTATGACTACTGCTATGACCAGCTGCAAAGCTGGTAACAGAGACGTCTCGGTTGACGTTTCTGTGTAGTATGGGGCTAGCCCAACCGAGGGGCTATAATGTATAGGCCTGGTGGGTTCAGGGTCTTTCATCTTACATCTGCCTGTGAGCAGTTTGGAGGTGCAAGATACCTGAGCGTGTAATGTTAGTTTTACCTGTGATCCTTTGAATAAATCAGCACTGTTTTGAAGTTACTTGGACTGTCTCGTCTCTCAGAGTTAGCAATGGTAACAAGAACCAAAGACCAACAGTAGGGACGCAGAGTCCCAGCAGCCAGAGAAAACACACGCCAGCCTTTGACTCTCTAATACTGACAGTATGTGGTTGTACTTAATGTGCAACATTTAACATTTTCTCCATCACAAGCTGTATATAAAACCCAATTGAGAGGCAACAGCAACCAGGAGACCTGCCACCAGCGCTCATGTTACACTCCTAACCCAGGGAGATGCTGGAAGATCTCACAGCTTGAACGTCCAACAACAGTCTCTCTGTTCTACCATGCAAACCTGCTCTCCCCTCCAACTAGCACATTACAGCACATCTACAAGCCAAATATGGCACTCATATGGCCAACACCTGCGCCAAATCATTAAACCAGCTTGTTTCACTGGTATAGACCATTTCATTTAGTCTACTGTGTGCGAAGGGGCTAGACACAGCCACTGCTCCATCAACGTTTCCAGTAGAAGTGATGCCTGGCGGAATAGGGCAGTGAAAGTAAACTGATCGATGAAGCAAATACAAAAACTAGACTCACCACACTTCCGGCCCACCAGCACCTGTCCTGCCACGCAGTGTCCCGCCAGCTCTGCTAGCTGGCCCAGACCCTTAGATAGCTCGTAGGCAGACCCAGCAAAGTGGAAGTGGAACTGGTCCCGGTTGATGGACTTCCTAAGGGTCCTGATGGTCTTCCTGAGCTTCTTCTCTGAGCGTCGGCGCACACAGTTCATATCACAGCTCTCTGCTGAGAGAAGCACTTGATGCCACAGCTGTTTCCAGAGCAAAATTTCATCTCACAAACCTGTAGTAAATCCATGCCTGGATGACCCCATGCTTAGCTAAGCATTCCCATGAAAACACTCCAAGTCAGGGAAAGAACATTCTTGGTCACCATCCATGTATAACTTGAGAGAAATAAAACAAAAACACTTCAATCCCAAATCTAGAGCCCACCACCACCGCAGTCAAGTTAAAACAGGAGATACTTTAATAGTTTGGCTTGTCCTGTGACATAGAGATGGTGGCGAAACAAAGAGGTGGAGAACAAGAAGCAAAGGTCACAGGCAGGCAGGGAGGAAGTGCAGAGAGACCAACCTGTTACCTCCTCGAGGTTTACATCCAGCTCAAACTCAGCTGTGATCGAGGAGCCATCCTCCTCACCAGCTTTCCTGCCATGGCGGCTGCGTGATCGCTGCCCTGAGGAGGTGCAGCGCAGGCTCACATAGCTGAACTGCACATTTTCAGTGAAGAAGAACCTGCTATCTGTGGACACGGGAGACAGCAACCCCCCCATGACGACACCACAGCCAGAAGACACACACATACAACACATAAAATCGTAGAATTGTTAAAGAAATTTATAGACAGCTTCACAGAAAACTATAATTTTGTAAAGAGCATGTTTAAAACAATCCTTGTAGAGAGTTCATTTGATCATTTTTTGTCATGTGAGTGTAAAGTTGGAAGGTGAAAAAGAATAGGAAGTCAGATTTCCTTTATTCGAAAAACTTTTCATTAACTGTGAGGGATGCAAAAGACCATGCAAAACAAGAGAAGCAAAACACTCTTACATTCGGAAACCAGTTTGATTGATGGCCAGGTCAGACCCAACCGAAAGGCATGCTATGGCTAATTACATCCTCCCCTGTCACTACCAGACAAAGGGCAACGCAGAGACCTTCAAGACTCTCCACAGATTTATTTTTTACATTTACCTTTGGTTTTTGGTTTACTTATGTTTTTTAACTAGTAACACAAAGGAGCCATAATTTTAATCCTTATCAATGTGTAATCTGCCTTGTGTTTGGAGGTACTGTTAGAGCAGAGACACACCAAGCCGACGTGAAAGAACTACAGTAGCAGCGACAAAGACCGACCTCTGCTTCACCTCACGTCAGCTTTGTCTGGCCCAGTCAGTTGAAAAAGTGACACTTGAACACAGTGCACAGAGTACAGCCAACGGCTAACATAGCACGTACACTCTGCACCTGCATGACAGAAATAACTCCCCCTACCAGCAGTAGGAGGTATCTGTATTCGCCAATCAGAAAGGGAAAGAAGAATAGCTAGAATGTGGAAATATAAGCTATAAACAAAACACCTCTCGTTCAACAGCTGCTGTTTATAGCTGCTTCTAATCACGACTATGTCTGATAAGAAGTTACAAATGACACTGCCTTTCTCTGCCCTTGGTCTTTTGGTTGTGGAAGAAGAAAGGAAGTTGTGGAGGCAAAAAACAAGGAGAAACCACACTAAATGTGTGAAATCATGGACACTACAGCAACAAACTGAAGGGGTTTTCCCGAACCATTCTCTTCTCGTGCATTGATTTGCTAAGATCAACAGCCAATCAGAGTGGTCACTCTCTCTCTCACCGACAAGGTCCAACCACCGAGGCCAATTCAACATATCAAATCAGCCAAAAGCCACCAACAGGGAGTGACTAGTGCCAACGGTGCAGGACACACAGGGAGGACGAGCCCCGACAGACGCTTACCGACAGCCAGACGGTGGCTGACAGCCAACCGTCGGCTTGATGTCTCTGCCCTTGGGCTTGTTGTGTGGCAACCTCTGTACCTGAGTGCGCTGAGTTTAAGCTCTCCTTGAGTTTCTCCTGACTTCGTTTTAAATTGCACCTTGCAGCGCCTGATTTAAAAGTGGCTGTGGTCTTAATGCGTGGAACACTGGTTGTTTCTGGGCCTGCAGGACAGAGGAACAGAAGATCTTGTCATTTTGATTTACTTATACATAACAAAAAACAAGGAAAGCCCGAGTTGTTCCTGAGTTACTGTTTTGTGTGGCAGAGCATAAAGATAGATGCAAATCTGTGATGTTTTGTACTTGCCTAAGCAGTACAAGCCACTGTTGTTCTTTTGTGCGTCAGCCAAGCAAGGCAGAGGCATTCCACAGGTCACCGTGTAAGAATCCTCTGCCCCTGAAAACACACAAGAGGCTGTGACTCACAGACAAAAGTTAGGACCACAAAAGCCAAGGAAGAGAGCAAACAGGAAGCATGTAAGAACATGAAAAGTAGTGCTACCGACTGGTGTTGACAACTATTCACACACTTACATGTAAAACAGCTTAATTTACTGAGTAATTGTGTTTCCATTGGCATGGTTTAGTTGTCGCTTTACCTTAACATAGCTGCATCAGGTGATACCTGACCTGTAATGTATCATGCCACTTTATCATGCAGAAAGGCAATGACAGACTTGACTGTCAGGTCAAGTCACCAACTGGTTCAAACGCTGTTCTTATCATTCATCATGGAGTCTCATTGTTTGCTATAATTTGTCAGAGCTATTTTGAAGTCCTTTCATCCACTGCAGTGTTTCAGACTAATCAAAGAACACCAAAATGATCCTGATTTAAATATAGACCAACTTTTATCAAGTAGAAAATTAGTCCTAGCAGCTAACAGCGGGGGATTAGACAATGCTTTTTGCAGTCCTCTAGCAGTCACCTCCTCACATGTTTAACAGACAAGATGTGAATCTGTATTATGACCTCAAAGGCACTGTTTAGTTTGCCACAACAGCAACTTAGAAACTTTGGGTAGGATTGATTAAGACTGTTGAACCCTGACTTGGCAAAAATATGTTAAAGCACTTCTTCATGTAATTATATTAATGCAATTTGTCCTGCATAAAAATCTGAAACAGATTTTTAAAGACTGTTGAAACTTAGGAATAATTTCATTTGAAAATATCTAAATTTGGATTTTTCCACACTTCTATTTTACTGAAATCTCTGCTTCTTTTAAATACTGTAAGATTGACAGTGACAATGTCAAAGCTCTGACAAAGTGCAGCAACTGGGAGCAGAACAATGAGAATCCAGTGACGCTTTGTTCTGTCTGTTGAATAATAAGAGGAGGAACATATGCAGGAGTGTAACAAGACTAACAGTGACTCCTGTGTTGTGTATGTACAGTAAATCTGCAGGTCAGCTGTGGGTCATGAGAAGGAAGCACTCCAAAAGAAGATGGGTCTCAACCAACTCACCACTGCTGATGTGAACCTGGGACTGGCATGTCAGGAAGCAGTGGTCCCCTCCCTCCTGTTTGCTACAGTTCAAGGTAGGTTTAGAGGGGGGTTTTGCAGGTGGCAAACCCTCATCCTCTAGACAGAAACCAAAACAAAACTCCAAGGTAAATAAGAACATTTTTTGATTGACGTAATGAGGAACAGGCACATGCAGGTGAGGAATGAATTGTCCAACATCCTGACAGCCACTAACAGCATCGTAACATTTGAGATGTTTTTACTCAAGCACAAGAATACCGAGTAAAAGAAAGAGAAAAGAGAACAGAATTCAAAGTATCTCCTGTTTTTGTCCCCCAAGTTTTAGTCCAAAATGTGAGATGTCATACACTTATTATACAAGTTCCAAAGAGCCAGGATGACAGCATTCAACACATGTGCCTCTCATATAGGAAGGGCTTACCAATGCAGTCCTTTTTGTTCCAATGTAGCCTATAGCCAGGATGGCAAAAGCATTCAAATCCACCCATGGTGTTCTCACAACCATGCTCACAACCGC
The DNA here is from genome assembly GCF_001952655.1 of Monopterus albus. Lineage (NCBI taxonomy): Eukaryota > Metazoa > Chordata > Actinopteri > Synbranchiformes > Synbranchidae > Monopterus > Monopterus albus. Next base: position 5,192,630 of record NW_018127884.1, read on the forward strand.
CATTGTTCACACTGCATTCATTTATATCTAAGAGGAAAAAGATCATCATTATATATAGAGGGTCTGTTTTTCCAACACATCAATGAACAGGTACTCACATCACATGTGCTTTTTAGCCTAACACATCTCTACACTGAACACCTGTGTGTTATGCTCAAGCTGTTATGTGTAGCTCCCTCCACCCAGTTCAGTCTCACCTCCACAGTGGGCCAGTCCATACATGGTGTAGCCCTTGTTGCACAGACACTGAAAACCACCAGGGGAGTTCACACATGTGTGATCACATGTCCTCTCAAAGAAACACTCATCTATATCTGTAATCAAAATCAGACAGATTGCATAATAGCAGGGCGTTAGGTTGCAATCTTCATCAGGAGGGATTTCCCACCCACAGACACACACGTGCATTTGATCCTAAATTTTCCTACTCAGTGAAATGTGATGTGCGTAGTTTGCTACAGGTAAAATACTGCTGATTTTTGATAATAGTGTGTTTCAGTGTTTCACTGTAGTTGCATCAGGTCCGATAATAATTACAGTGTTTCACTGTAGTTGCATCAGGTCAGCATTATTAAAGTTAAGCAAATCCAAAGGTAAGCAAAAGGGTAGCCCCGTTACCAAAGACCAAGGTGTTTAAAACATAATATAACACTAAAAAGAGCCAAATTCCAGAGGGAAACAAAGTATATTCTAATGGTTTGCTTTTGGATGGTATTTTTTAAATATAAACCATTATTCTGATCAGTCTTAAATCCTGGTATTTTATCTACTTTCCCATTAAATTCAAAAGGAAAGTGTGTCCAAATTTGTGACTGGTATTGTATGAAAATACATTTTAATTTACTTGGACAAAAATGAGACACTTGTTTTTTTAAACATACAGTATAAAACTCTTTATAGAGAATGTACATACAGTAGGATCAATGCCTGGCACAAGCATGTCCTTAGGTTATGATGTCCCAGTCTGTCTTCAAGAACATTTGTGCAGCTAAATTTTGCCCCAGACTCTTAATCAATGTCCAGAGTTTGAGGAAAACAGACGGTAGGAGGAATCAGGAGTCATTACCTTGACAGGAACGTTCATCCGTCAGCAACTTGAAGCCTTTTCTGCAGTTGCATTCAAAGCTACCAATGGTGTTCCTGCAGAAGTGATCGCAACCACCATTGTGAAGCTCGCACTCATCAATATCTGTGGGAAACAGGTGATATTCTGACAACACTTTAGCGAGACTTCCTATGCAAATTCATCAAGCTGAATGCCAGTACCATGAGTCTCATGCTCCTCTCAGATGGAGGTTTTTTTTTTGTTTTGTGGACTGGCAGTCTGACCTTTGCACGTCTTTCCATCGGGCTGCAGTGTGAAACCAATGGGGCAGCTGCAGCGCACACCTGTGGATGTGTCTTTACAGGTGCAGTCACACCCGCCATTGTTCACCGCACAGGTCTCTGAAATTACAGCCCACAACATGAATGTATATGAATGACCTTACTCTGTGAAAAATGCTACATTATTCCTCAATGTCAGATACTAGATCCTTAATAAAACAAAACCTTGATTACTGAATACTGTGCTCTCAAAACACGTGCACTACAGCGTCAATGTAATATTACAAAGATACAGTTTCTTCCAAAGATTTTCATTTACTACTTAAACCACTTCGAACACTTGAAGCAATGGAAATTATTTTAAAATCCTTATAAATGCTGATGGAGGGTCTAATCCATGGTTTGTATAGTGAACAATTATGTAGCACCTTACACAGTTTAGGTACATGCTGGCATTCAAACTTAGCCTAACAACATGTACTATTTGTGACACATTATAACACAGCACGAGACCCCCAGAGCTCATGTGCTAGCCATGTACCATGTACAAAACACAATGTTTTACATGCCTCAAGTGCCCCAGAATCACACAACTGAAAAATACCATACAAAAGAAAAGATTCACACTCTGCCCTTCCCAGATCGAAGGAAAACGTGGAATGTACCACACTGTCACCAATGCATATTTTTTAGGTGGGACACTGGGGGCGAGAGAGCGAGTGTGTAGTCATTTCACAGTTTGCTCAAAAGACTGAGGAATGCATCGGCTTACTAGAAATTACTGCTCTGCCCTGTTTGACACCCCAGAGTGGTTCCTGGCATCTCAGCCTACTTTCACTGCTCGCCTCTAAATGTAGGAGTCTAATTATTACCCATTAACAGTCTTCGCTTGACCCGTTTGTCCACCTCAGTAAAGGATGTGGCGTTATGGTTTGAGGACTCGGTGGTGGCTTCATCTCGTTCTGTGACACACAAAACCAGTCATTAACAAAGTAAGACTTGCCATATAAATGTATTACATTTGCTAAATAACTTTTCTGCTGACTCCAGCTGTGGGTATGTGTGTGTGTTGGCTGCCCTTCAGTAAAAATATACATGTTTACACTTGAGATATTCAGCTTGTAGTGGCTCAGTGCGGGTCCGATAACACAGCAGATCAGTAAAGTGAATCTGGAGACAACATCGCAGTGATACACCTGGACCTCACACACACTGCTGTTGGTGGAAAGAGAGATAATAGCCACTATCTGACAGCTGATTCTTATCCTTCATAACCATTGTGTGCAAAAATACACACTGCCTAACAAGAGAACTGACAGAGGGATGTTTCCAGTTACCATTTTCTCAACCGTTCATCAAGGTAGTCCCTGCATTACTGAAGACTAAGTCAGATGTAATGTAAGCTGTTCCTGGAATGTGCAAACCTTGAGCTGAAATAACAGCCAAAAACTGAATCATACCTTTGTCACCCCACTCTTTTTAAAAAGTATATACGTATGTAAATAAAAAGAGCCCTGCCAACACTGACGGATGGTTGTGGCTTTTGATGTTCTTATCAAACTGTGACTGCCAAGAAATATGAAAGACACACTGAACACTAAGTAAACAGCCAGTTGTAACATCCAGTTTTTTCCCTTTACTGTCCCCTTAGTAGCTTTAAGGTCGTTAAAATTGTCGTAAGATTGCATAATGAACACTATCAGATTGTTTATCTTCTTCCTTAAAGCTATACATTGTTGTTAACAACATCTAGCTTCAAGCTTAATAAAGAAATCTTTGGTCAAGATCCACTTAATAACTTTCTCCAGGGCTTTCAACAACATCTCACAGTCTTGTTCAGGGCTCCATCACCTGAGGAAGACTGTGAGATATGGGGAAAAAGTGGTTTGAAAACCTTAAGTTTAGAAACTATTATTTTCGATGTCAAGAACGAGCATCCTTACCTTCTCACCCAAGACTGTGGATTTTTATGCCTGCACTATTACATCAAATTGAAACACTCTAGATGCCTTGTACATCATTTTACACACATTTCCCCTAAATTCAGTCTGACATAATTTGTATCTTTGGAAACCTTTGGATCTTTTTAAAATTTGCAGTAATGTTGTGTGAGTTTGAACATGGTTTGGCTGCATAGCATGAATTTATAATGACTGAGCTACTGGCAGGTCAGTTGGAATAAAAGACAAAGTTTGGCTACAACATCAGAGGTTAAGATATGTTTTTAAAGAGGGAGTTAAAAATAAATCTGAGAATATTAAAGATGAAAGAAAATGACTGAGAATGTAAGGGATGTATATTAGTGCACAGCATGCAGCAACTTGACAGCAGCCTTATGTCTTATATAATTTAATGTTCCCTGTGAGAATTAACAAGTGAGTGCTTACCTACACACGACCTCTTGTCAGGTTGCAGGGTGTATCTGACATGACACTTGCATATTGGACCGTTCTCTGTGTCCTCACAGGTATGCTGGCAGCCTCCATTGCCATGGTTACAAGTTACTGCAGGGTCAACAAGATGCAACAATGAGATGCATTATCCATGCAATGTCTGGAGTCAACTGTGTGGGTTTTTGTATGTGTCTGAGTAAGTGAGCAATGTGAAGTTAGCTTCATGCTGTTGAGCACGTACAGATACAGCCTCTCTGGTTCCTGGCCAGCTCGAATCCTGGACGACACTCACAGGCCACACCCCCTTTGGGTGTCTCTTTGCAGATGTGAGCGCAGCCGTGGTCCTTATTCATACAGTTGAGGCCCTCTGGGACAAAAAGAGGTAAGAGAGGTACACAGTGAAGCTTTCCTACAGTCGCTGACCAGCTACACATAAAGGCACACATACTGAGGGATTAGACCGGCATCCTCAAAGACACTGATTGTTCTCACACCTTACACAATACAAAAACATCAACCACTGTGCTATTTTTAGCACTTCTAGAGCAGAAAAAAAATTCTACAAGTGGAACAAAAGTTGTTCAAAAGGTTAGTTCCTGAAAACAAGGTTCCACAAACTGATCTAGTAAGCTACAACATAGTAATACTTTGAGCTGAAAATGAGATAAGATGAAGCACTATTAGAGCTGTAATTCTTAGCCCGAACCCGACCCGACTGTCGGGCACCCGACGGGTTCGGGCTGTCAATCAAAAATGTACTTGTCGGGCTCGGGCCGGGCTCGGGCCGAATTCTGTCGGGCCTAACTTTTCAGGCCCAATTACAGCTCTAAGCACTATGGGTCACAGCTGAGTGGACAGGTCCACAGGATATAAAAGGGTTGTCAAGACCCAGGGGCTTGGAAAGACAAAACAAAGGGACTTTGGACTAATCTTTGACACACACCACATAGACGAGAGTGTTGCAGTTATTAACTTATTTTGTTCTGTGGGGCACAGAGGGCCTTTTTCCCACAGCATGTTGCTGCAGCAAATAAAAGCTCAGTGAGGGGAACCTGCTTGAACCTGTCACCCCTCATTGTGCTGTCAATCCTAGATTTGAATGTGATTATTGGAGAATTTGCTACATTATTCTCTGCCTGTTTTCACAGCTTGATATAATTAACATATACAAGCCTCCATAAATATACACACAAACAACACAAAGTCAAAAGCTCTTTTAGAAATGAACTAGGCACTGTTTTAGATGTGTGGGAGCGTCATTCTGAATTGTACTTAATAGAAGCAGGCCTCACTGCTCATTACAGAACAAGTGTGCATGATGTACACTCACCCACAGAGCGTTGGATGCATGTGTGCTGGTTGTCGCTCAGGAAGAAGCCCTCTTTGCAGCGGCACTCATAACTGCCCATGGTGTTGACACAAGTGTGTTGGCACCCACCATTGTTGAACTTGCATTCATCCACATCTACAGGACAGTGGGTCGATTGAATTGATTAGCAGTGTTTACGAAACCACGGAAACGTATTTGTTATATCCTCTAGAGTCCTCAGAAATGAGTGGTTAACTTATATAAATCAAATAAAGATGTTTCCTCTAGTGTTTACAAACACTGCAGATGTAAATCATGATTTTTCAAATCAAATTTTAGACATAAATATTTGTAAATCTTTTAAGTCACTCCAGGAATAAAACCAAAACTGTTTGCTTTAGGCTACAGTCTAAAAGTTTACTGAAGAGGGCTAAAGAAAAGAAGTCTGAACGGGTGTGAGAAACTTCACATACAGCCCACACAGACATGAACTCTTCACCACCAGAGCTGATGATTCAAGGGCTCTCTCGTCCACTTAACACTATTTACTTTGTGGTTTTACACTGCTCTTACCTATACAGTTATGTCCGTCATGTGCCAGATTGAATCCATCATAACAAGTGCAGCGATAATTGCCTGGTATATTGTTGCACTCATGTACACAGCCTCCATTGTTCTCCAAGTCACATTCATCAGTATCTAAAAAGAAAATACAAATTAATACCGAACTACTGAACAGTCTCTGAATTGTAAGAGCAAGTACTTGAGTGCAATAGGAAGATGTATGTGTATGTTTTAAAGAAATATAGGAGGAATAAATAGTACGGATATCAGATTGTATACACCTATAGTGATTCACAAATAATATAGATAAAATCATGTTGTAAATACAGATAACTACACAAATTATATATAGTGTACAGATATATAAGCTATCCAACAAAATCTAAATGTTTAAAGCTGAAATGGTTTTAGTAGGCTACCCAGGTATGAATGTGACTCGAACAACTCACTAAAGCAGAGACACGTTACCTTCGCAGTGTTTTCCATCTCCTTTAAAGCCAGCTTTACACGTGCACTTGTACGAGCCTTGGGTAGTTTGACAAATAGCATCAATGTGACAGCCATCACTTCCCTCTGCGCATGGGTCTGCTGAAATCCAAACGACCACGATTACCAAAAACCATTTAGTCTAAGAAGTCAGATAGTGTTTGATATTTACCATATAGCCTACGCACTATTGAGTGTGCCGTGTCTTGTGAGAGTATACTAAAGAAGACGAGCAAGAAAATGTTAACTGACAAGCAATGTAAACATACACGTCCCTACAGCAGATTTGATAAATCCAGTGAAAACCAACCTGACAGTGAACAAGTTACATACAAAACAAAAACTGTTTTACAAACTTATGGGTACATGGACGACATACATTCCCGTAGCAACAATTTAACAATTCCTACATGTTGAGAAATTAAACGAAAATGTAAAAATCACCCCTGGGGAAACAACAAGAGCGCGCTCCTAAAAGCGTGCGTAAAGTAGCACTCTCCACGGCAGAAAACGCAACACACTTATCCACACTCACTACAGTCCCACCTCGAATCTCTGGAAGCGCTGCGCTTTGGCGACTATTTAACAAGAGGAAAAACAAACAAAAGTCCCTTGCAGCCCAAATAGCTCCCATGGTGATATGATCCAAGTTTAGAGGTCTTCTCAAAAGGACGCGTACGCACTGAAGTCGTGACCGAGCGTCCGCCTCATTTTCATTCTAGCCTGTCAATCTGCTTCACAAGAGGCATTTGAAAAGAGAAAGGAGTGTATGTGTGTGTGTGGGGTGGGGGAGCGTGTGTTTGAAAGAGAGCGTGAATAAGAGCGTGCATGCGCATACACGTGCGTGAAAACCCCGCTTTTGAAGCAGGACTTCATCAAGTCAGTCAGAAAGCCAGTGCAAACCGGAAGTGTAGTGACTACGCAAAACGGTACAATGCCAGTGTGCTTGAAAAGGCTTTTATTTTGAAGGCTATAACCGCCTAGCGCGCCTGAGTTTTATAAAGTCTTAGCTCCGTAAACATGGACTTTGACACCCGTTTTAGTCGTTAATGAGAAACGCCCGCGATAAAAAGAGCAAATACGCACAGAGAATAAATATGGGTGATAACAGTTGGTTAGCTAACTTGGTTACCTACTAGCTAACCAGTTAACAATGAACGTGTAACGTTATCGAAACAGTTTGGTTGCCAGGCAACAAAGGTTTATTGATTATAATGAGGCGTTCAGGTCGTATCGTGTATATAAATAAATCTGGAAAATGCATCTAAAACTGTATACATACATCTTCTTTTAAAAATAAGTACTTTATTTTTATTTTCCCAGTGCAAATTCCTGTTTCTTGTTCGCAAATTCTTTTTTGTTCTCTCTGCCTTTTATTGTTTGTCTATTTGCTGTTTTACAGGACATGCGCATAGACATTGAGAGCCACTGTACCCGAGCCAAATTCTTCGTGTATTCAACACACCTGGCCAATAAACCTGCTTCTGAGATTTGAACACTAAATTGGCTACAATTCATTCAGTTTACAGTATAAAAGCTCTCGGCGAACAGCTGCAAAATACACTTAACAGCAGCTAATTTAGGGCATTTGTCTGGTGACTACAAAGTTGGCATAAGGGTGAGCAAGGGATAACCTTTAAAATAAAGTTAAAATAGTCCCAAGTAACATTTTTTGTCAGAATGCAACCATTTACAACTTCTACTAAGCTTTTGAAAAGTTTCCATTTTATGATTGTTTTAGCCACACACACACACTATGGTGGAAAATATATATTTAATTTAATCGTTAAACACACTCCTGCAGAGAAACTAAAATAAGCACTCAAAACTCCTCCTCACTACTGCGTTCAATATGCTGATCACATGGAAGTATTAACCTTGTTTAAAACCAATTCCGTGCAGCTCGTCAACCACCTGCCGGCGAAGTCTAATACCACAAGTACACGTTTTTCCTTTCATTTTTTTTAATTACAATACAGATCTACTTGATGGTACAGTATACAAAAAAGCATTAAAAAACATCTACATTGCATGTTCAAACGAAGTGCACAAATTAAAAACTGATTTACTGAAAGGCTCTACACCAGTTGTCTCAAAATTTCAGTAAAAAAAAAAAGTTTTGCAATAAATAAATATAAATTTCATGAGAATCATATTGAAAAGGTCAGGTAATTCATTAAGGCACACCTCTCATACTAAATGTACCTTGCAAAAACAATATGGCAACTCCATAAGGACAAAAAGAGCTTATTTTCCATCTTAAAAGGAGGCATCATTTCTCCTTTTAATAATAAAATGCCTGAGACAAATTTCTATATTAAGGACCTTTTCAGAGCATTGCCTGTCATTAAGTTTGTGATCATGTTTTGAAAAGAAAAACTGCTGACTACAGTATTAATTTGAGACAGTATGCACTATAGCTAAACTGTGCAACCGGGACATGATTTGAACAGGACACAAAATAGCAATTATGAATTGTGATCAGGAAAATGTTAAATTATTGCTGAAAAAATGGATGCTTTTTACAAGCCAATTTGGTTGAATAAGGATCCACCACTTTATGCTGTAACAGCAAAAGTGATAGACAGCCCTAGAGCACTTCACATTCAAAATGTCTGCATAGTTTGAACTTTTGACAACTGCTTCTGAAGATAAATCCCAGCAATGACAATCACAAACACATTTTCTCCGACAGCATTTTTCTAACTAAAATGTAGAGTAACCGTAAACATAGGTCATGTCTTTATATCCAGTTTCTGACCACTGCATGAAATTAGCAAACAATGTATATTGCAGATCACTGATGCTGCAATAAACCTTATGTAAAGCTCTGCATGCCTTTAGGGAAATATGTGAGAAAATGAGATGTGACAATGTGGTAAAAATTATCAACCGAGTTAGCATAAGAGTACATTTTCAGCACATTTCAAACATACAAAACTTAAAAAAAAAAAACAGAAGTAGTGGTTTGCCATTCCTGTGATTTAGTCTGGATGTACCAAGGGCCAAAACTGTGTATTTACAAAATCCACTTTAAAAACATTTGACTTACAGCATGCATTTTCATTTCATTGAAAGCTGTACAGAACAAATAAATACATGACTTTTGTCATTTGAAAAGGCTGATGAATGTACTGCATGCATGGTCAAAGCACATCAACCTGAGTCAATGTGCATAAACTGGTGAAAAAGTGACATAGAATGTTTCAAACTCATGTCATGCTTAAGATGTGAAAGTGTCAGATTATTTGTTTTTACTAATACACACATTAAAAGCTCATTAAATTAACACAGATCCCTGGGGTAACAACAGCCCTTTGATGTATTAGAAATCTTACAGAGTCAGCATCTGCACATAAGGAGCAAACTGATCAGACAAAAACATCGCAGCAAGTTGAAGAGCCACTCCAACACACAAAAAGCTGGTTTTAGAAATACCTGGTGTCTTTCATATGCACACTTACAATTTGACAAATTATGAAAAAAGAGGTCTATGTATGAAAAGGTGACTAATTATTTACAAATCACTGAGCACTTAATACAAAATAATCCAAATCAATTTAGAACAAATGGAGCCTGAACAAAATTTAACCTCATCCTATAAATAACACTAATGTCAAGATTTTTTTCCCTTTTTGTTTTTTATATAAAAAAAAGAAAATCAACTCTATACAAAAGTTTAAAAAACCAATATAAAAACGGAATATTAGGTAGAGAAGAAACATCTAACCGATTTACAGAAGGTGGTGATGGGAACAGGGGGTCTGCCACTGGAGACAAATCCAGGTGGATACCATGGATAACCCTACAGGGGGATTCAACAAAAGCAATCACCAGGTTTCTTTCACATCTTCTGAGAGCTGTGGAGGAAGTGTGTCTGGAAGGTGTGTGGCCACCTGTGTGGATGCCAGGGTCTTCTGCTTTTTGGAACTGCAGCAGGGCTTGAAAAGTCGAGGATCAATAATCACCTCTCCAAAACGCCCCCTGTAGATAATCCCACAGCACACTTTTTGCCTAAAAGGGGGGAAAAAATGAAAGATAGTACTTTGAGTTACTCATCACCTTAAAAAAAAACAAAACAGTTTAATAAATCTGTTCTGTCAGGTTGTCAAACACAAAGCTGTTCACTGAGTGCAGTAGCCTGCCTTTTCCAGTAGGAACGGTCCAAGAAAGAGAAGATAGAAGGATTCGAGCGCCTTTGTTTGGACTCGATGTCTGAGCCATCATCTGACTGGTTGCTGTAACTGGGAGACTGGGCAGGAGACACACTGGAGGTCGTGCTATGGGCATCCGAGTCTGCTTGGGGAAGAAAAACATTTAACATCATCATCACATTGATATGGCAAACTGCTGACTATCATGGACTAAATCGTTATTACTTTTGATTAAAGGGAAAATCACTCAAAATACCAATTTAGGGGATGTTTTGTTTTTTGAGAGTTTGGCCTGTTGGTCACTGGCACTAGGACATTTTTTGTGAGAAATGAATCTGCGTGTGTTGTACAATCATCAGTCCAAACCCCAAATGTACTTAGTCTCACTGAAGAATGAAACTCAAAGGTTCATAGAGTACATGGAATAAGTACATTTGACACCTTTCTTTATATAATTTTCAAACAATTACTTAACAAAATTGTTGCTAATTATCTATTTGAAGAGTGACTATATGTTTCAGCTCTGATGCCAAGTCCCACCATATGCTGCAGTTACACAGCGTGTGCCCTAACTCAAAGAGCCACAAGATGCTGCTAAGTAGTCATTTTTAATCAGGCTGTCTGTTTAGGCTGGAAAGAAAACACAAGACTGACTGAAATTGCATGCAGCTGTAATTCTATACACTTACTTGGTGTCTGATTAGTTTCAAATACAAGACAAATCTCTCAACACACACAAAGTGGCTGGTCAATATATTTAAAACTTACTTTGTCTCTTTAACTTGTGGAGCTTCTTTAGCTTGCTTTTCTTCTTCCCATCACTGTTCTTGATCTTCTTGGGTTTTGTCACCTTGAATCCTGGCCCCGCTCTGGCATCCACGACCTGGGTTGCATCAAGCAAAACATCAAGTCAATTTACAGCCATAACATTACCATTAGACAAGTGTGAATCCTACTAGTTAAGTGTAAATCATTTACATGATTCCAGTTCTTCTTGGAGCCATGAGGCAGCTTCTTCCATCTCTTCACCAGTAACACACAGGCGTTGCAAATGTCTCCAACACGGTCTTCTGATAGCCTTGACAAATTAATGAACATACAATCAAATATCATGCACATAGTCATTGTTAAAAATTTGCACCTTAGTGCAGTGAAACATGCAAAAAAAAAAAATACAACCATACACAGTATTAGTGAAATGAAAGCTTTTACCCAAAGCAGAGTCTAAACGTCTCTTCATATCGACTGCTGTCTGTGAAGCGTGAACTAGAGGACTTGGTCTTGCAGATGCAACAGCCATCGTTACTCCGGTAAATCTTTGACTTGTGAAAGCCAAACATAATCTGTTTGTTGGTCAGTGTTATGGCAAAAACCTGAAAAAGCAAAACAAAGACCGGTAAGTGCCGGTCTCGGTAATAAAGACCCGAGGATGTCTGCAGACAGTTGTGCTTTCCACTATTGAGAAGGGGGCGGTCCCTACACACACACACACACACACACACGCACACAGATATAACCAAACCATTCTTAAACAACAATTGTAAACCTATCCTGTATGAAATGCACTTTTTAGGTAGCAGTGCTTTGTATCTACAGTTCACAAACAACCGAAAAAGCGTAACTAATTTTAACTAAAACATTAGAGTATCTTATGGAATTTAAAAGCAAGCAGAGGAGACACTAAAATAACCGATAAGAATGGAATTATACTAACGTTATAACCCAATGTTATTGGTTATGTTGTCAAGAAACATAACAGCGACGAGCTAATCAAGTTAGATTTGATGTAGTAACGACTGGTGCCAGATGCCAAACTTTCAGACACTCCTATGGTAAAACAGTTAAAACACGCGAGGTCCATCACAAACGTTACACCCACAACATAGAGTTCTACTATCGTCAACTGGCTGCAATAATACTTTTCCGAATAATAGATAAGTAAACAGGAAACTTTGCGGTCGTGTGAGCACAAAGACATCAAAAATAGTTGATGTTAGACATTGTTTAGCCGTGGATTCATCCGCGGTGAAAACTCGAAACAAAAAGCGGGCAGCAGCGCTTTCTCAAGTGTAGAGACAAAAAGCTATGGGGCTTCGTTGATTTGTGTAACACGCGGGTTTAAACAACACATAATTAACACGGTACAATGCATTTACGTTGTCAATATTTTAATCAAGTACAAAAAGATGCGATTAATCCATCCTTCCCTTTAAATTCTAACTTTACCCCGCTAGAGCGCCAAATATGGCTCATTGTTATTAGCTGTTAGCATGCTAACTAGCCGACTCTGCTACCATCACCACGCCACGCTCTCGTTCACTTCCACGTTATCCCATTGTCGAGTCTTTGTACAAACAAATGGAAACGCACACGTCATGTTACAGTTACACCGCATTACGATCAGTCGCTTACTACAGATAACAGGTCAATAAAATTTCACGAATGTAATTTCTGTGCAAGAGAAATAAAAGTGCACTTACTGAACAAAAACTTTGTATCTTCGCCGTATTCTTTTCACGCACTACGCATGCTCTTACTACTACTGCATACAGCTGCCCATTAGAATATCATTAGCATAAAAAGCTATAATGAAAGGGCAGCACGCACGAATACCATATAAGGGGTGCAACCGTTGAGTTTCAACCTGGATTCAACCAATCGCTGCTATCCTCGCGTACTCTTTAGAAGGTATGAATGATGGGAGATGTAGTGAACAAGCTGAAGAACCCCGTGCCGTCAGTATTTAACGACCTATTTTTAAACTCAGAATCCCATAAACCACCTGTCTTAAGGCTTTAAAGAAAAACAGCTTTTTTGACATGGCGCGAACTAGTTTGTTTACATTTTCTATGCTGCCAAAGCACATTATCAGAGGATATAAATGTATTGTTGAACAGTTTGTCAATACAATAACATAAATTACAGTTAAATGACTGTTATACAACTATGATTTTAAGCAAAACTATCGGTTTTTCAATATTTTGGAAAATGTTTTGCTTTTTGTTAAAGTAGAGCAGCAAACCTTGGCCAGCAACAACTTTATATTAAATTTAAGACTGCAACTAACAATAGTTTTTATTATTGATTAAATTGTATCAGATTACTTAATGAGCTGGTGTGGCATATAAAATGTAAGAAAATATGTTTAAATAGCACAATCACAATTTCCTAAAGCCAATATTTGCGTATGTTAATTACTGGTTTTGTCTGACCAAGAGTCCAAAGGCCAAACATATACAGTTTGTCACAGAAGACGAATAAAACCAGTAAAATATTCATATTTAAGATGAAACCAGAAAACTTTTATAGAGTGAACATTTTCTCATCTAAAAACACATTCCAGAGATAATGTAAACCTATTAATGAACTAATGCAATTAAATCCACTTTAATGCATTACAGATGCTTTATTAAGATATTTTTACACTGTACAGTTGCTCACTTAGCAAACACTACATTACACAGTTATGTCAATAAATGTACAACGGTTTCAGAAAACAAAAATATATATCTCCCAAGATGCTCACATGTGGGTCGTACACAGAAGAGTACAACACATTCATCCCAGACGTTGTTGGCACATAATAGAAGTCCTTCACATATCAAATCTCTTGGTCTGCACAGTAAAGTAAAATTTATGTAATGAAGGAAGGCCCGCTAATACCCCAAGACACCCCGTTATAGAGTCTTTAGGTGGCAGAATTTTCTCTTGTGGATATTGCATAGCAAGAAACCAGAATTGGGAAGGGGGAAAGAGCAGTCCTTTTTACTCCTCACATGGGAAGCAGGAGATCATCCTTAATCACGAGGAGTCTTTGTTCAGAGAAGAGGGGAGATGTAGTGTAGCTAAAGTGATGAGCAAAGGGCTGGTTGAAGGTATTTACATAAAGGCTGTCATTGTGATCCACTCTGCACAGAAAGCTAGGTCAAGCATCTCTTGGAGGAATTGTGTCTAGAACACAAACCAAAGACTTGGGGTATTTTCCTTTATCCAACTGAAGTACCGTCCATCACTGGATACAGGCTTAAGCCACACAGTCTTATCATGCAAGAAGGTTCGTTTTCTCTGCTGAAGGGATTCTATGTGATTTGCATACATGTACATTTCTCAGGGAAAGGCTCAAATGTAACAGCCTTTTCATACCTATGTAGGTGAATCATCTTCCACGCCACAAACCTCCTTGTCATACATATACTTATAAAGCATACATCTACATTATTTGCTTTAAGCTCTGTGTTATGACATTGCAATCTGAGTTGACAACAGAGCAAGCAATTTGACTGATCTAACAAAATAATACTGTTTTTCTCTGAAAATATATTAACAGTTTTGATCCGTGCTTTACTTTAAATATAGCCATTGTCAGCAGTTCACGATAACAAGGAAAATATTTAGCTTTCAATAAAACATTATAGCACAAGTAGGTCATTGTCAATAATGTGAAAATCATGGTTCATAATAGAAAACATATTGAAACATCTAATGGCAACATCATTTAGGATAAAAAATAACATATCTTGAAAGGCTCATTGCACTTAATATATGGCAAACGTAACAGTAGCTTTAATATAAGCCAGAAAATGTCCTTTGTTCAAATCTGTGCTGCATATAAAATGTTCACTTCTTCTGTTTAGTGGTCCCCAGTGATCTTCCGGGTCAGGTATAACTGGAGGGAAGTCGGTTTGGTTTAGATACCAACACCTTTGACAAGCGAAGCCTCAAGGGTGATGTTGAACTCCTGAAGGGTCTGTAGTACTCGGATTAGAGAGTTTACCAAAGAGCGGTCCTTAATCAGGGCCGTGTCCTCATACATCTGAGTGGTGATTGGACAGTCTGCAAGCAGAGCGATCCAGTGATGCAGCAAATGGTCCCTAAAAGAAGGAGATAGCAGACATGTGAAGTCAAAGGGCAGCTTAAATCTAAAAAATATAATTGCTGCCTGCTGCGTTTTTCTTATAAGTAATTTAAAAATACATGCATACAGGTAGGAAAAAAAACTTATCTGTACACCAAGACACAAATGACTACATCACTATGCAGTCAATGGGGAGGTACATACACAAACTAAAGAAACCATTAAATATCTGATACTGAATTCTCCAGAGAGATTATTTTCTCTTGACTCCTTGAAGGTCACGATGAAGGGTCTGATACAGAGCAGTGTGTTCTCAGGGACTCTGGGTCTTATCCAAAGACATTAAAGCAGGGAGGACTGATTTGCAACATTGTCAAATGTCACAACAAGATCACTACAAGTTTAATTGCACCTGCTCTTGAACACCGAATTAACTTTTTGTCATCCACAACACTACATCTAAATATATCTTATTGGGTTAGTGATTGTTGCCTGCCTACCTTGCGCCGAGACAGACAAGCATCTGGAACTTTCCATCCTTGCCAATGTTTCTGGATGTGTTGTTGATGGCACGCATGAAGCGGCAGAAGTGGCGCACTCTGGTTTGCCAGTTTTCATCTGGAGTCACCTCCCGCTGCTCAGCACTTTCAAAGTACACTTGTGCCTTTTCTGTTGAAGCAAAAAGTAATTAAATAACAAATCGGTTAACAACTGATTCTGCGGTAATAACAATACCAGTATGAAAGAATATTTAACCCAATATGGTTGTAAGATGTTTGTATTGTTTGACACAATAATACTCTACTCAAGGTCCAATTTATTTGTTGCCTTGAGAGCGATGGCCTTCCTCAGCTGTTAAAACTAAACTAAATATTTTTGTTTCCCTCTTCGAGAAGAAAGCACTTTTCAAGGTTAAAAAAACTGCCTTTACCCAAGAAGTCCCAGATGAAGACATTCTTGAAGAGCCGAGGTGATTTGAAACCGTGCTGGAAAACCTGCTCCAGAGCCCAGACAAGGCCGTATTCCCCACAGAGGAGAAGGGTCAGACTGCCTCTCTGCAGGAGCAAAGACAACAAGAAAAAGCATGTAGTTAGAACTGATTAAAGTAAAGTAAAAGCCGATGTTTGCTTACAAATGAGATTTTAATAGAACACGTTTTAATTAAAAGTCACAGCAGCTTCTTGGGTCCAACTATCCCATTAAAATAACAACCCAACCTCTGCAAATATCTGAAGGTGTTTGCGATTGTGCAGCATTGTGACTGCACTCTACTCAGTTATCTCACAAGTCATATTTCATTTGAAGAGAAAACAGCAACTTTTAAGTAATAAATGATCATGACAGGAGGGAACTGCATTTAGATTTGTGATACAAGTATAGATATACACTATATTTAGACAGAGGTAGACACAACCACGCAGAACAACAGAATACAAAGTGCACTTAATTTCTAGAGACAAGCTTTATTGTCAGCAGCTGTCATCATTGTTCAGTCAGTCCTGTGAAAAGGTGAGCAAGAGCAAGAGTGATGTGTATTTCCCTGTAAAAATCCTCTGTATTCCAACTATAACAATGAAGATCAGTTACAGTGCACTTTAAAAATATTCAATCAGCATCTCCTTTGAATTACAATAATCACTCCACTTGCCACAATAAATAATAATTAGTGCTGGTGCTTTATATCAGTGACTCCAGAACAGGAAGAAGAACAGGCATCATTCAAGGCCACAAAAATGATCAAGAATAATGTCAATTTCTGACAAGCAACAAGCTTTTTCTCCTGCAATTCGTCTTAACAGAGTGAATTGTACCACACAGACCACAGTTACTGAGGGACTTGGGGACCACCAGAGCAGAAAGCTGTTTTTCTTCATTTGTGATGAATAATAGAACTGCATGTTGGGGCCTGTCTAGACTGCCGTCTCTCACCTCCTTCTCTGGCTTGTGGAAGTGCTTCACAATCCCATTGATGGCCTCTCCCACTCCCTCCTGGATCTGACCTGTGTTTAACTCTGGGTGAGAAGAAACAGGCAAACAAAAGTGCTGTAAGACAAAACAAGCTGATACACAGATAAAAAAAAAAAATCTCATCCAGGTTTTATCTGTTTGTTGTATTTCTGTCATTTATGCAGCTGGATTTTTTTTCTTTTTACCAATGAAAATATTAAAAACAAAACTTCAAGCATTAGTGAGCACAAAAAAGTGGGAGCACTGCTATCAAATGCTTCTAAGATAACAACTGCATCTCAAACTTTCCTTTCAGCTATAAATTAATATCTGTACACTATTCTTTATGACTTGGCACAGATGTCCTGTGGTATGATTAACTTACTTGGTTTACTGTTTGGCGAGATGGTCACAAACCTCCTCATCATCCCGGGGGACTGCTGCATCGGGGGTGTGCGGCACATCCTTTCGTCGTTCTCCATGCTGGGGGTCATCAGCTCTCCCACCAGGATCCTCTCCAGACTCCCGTCATCTACGCCCTTCCCCAACCAACGGCCACAAGGAAACCTGGGCAATCCACACATTAATTTCATCCACCGAAACCCACCTGGTCAAAATAATCTTAGGTACATTTTCCTCATAAGGTATACTTACTTGTAAGTGTGCCCTGTGATCTCGTTGCGGACCATAACACACTCCACCAACCACTTTGCGTAGAGCCCTGTGTTATCATGGCCCATCTGCACTGTGGTGAGTTTGCCCAGGTTCTGGCACTGAAAGAGGAGGAATCATGTTGATATCAAACACTCAAACCAAAAGCTAAATTCAGAACACGAGGCATTAGTTCATATTTGTTAAAGGATATTTCAGGTTTAGTACAGCTTGGTCTTATTTTTATAGCTTCAGTTATTACCTGCAGAAATCCAACAGGACAAGGAACATTAGCAGTCAGCTGATGAGACAGGCTGTAAACAAACCACCACCTGACCAAACATCTTTGGAATGATTAGTAACTGTTCCTGACTTTGACCCATTACACCTTTGCACAGTTTTCTGTGCAATAAGGTTTTCCTACTGACATTTTGGGCCTACTCATTTTCATATATACCTTTAAATAAAGTAGATCATCTCACTGAACCGTGGGCTTATTTACAACCTGTATCACTGTGTTTCCTGATCACAGTTACTTTGGTGAACCCACTGTCATCATAATCAACTGAAATGATGATAAAAACTACACAAATAAGACCCAAGTTGTAATAAAGTGGAACAGTACTTTATCCGTGAATTAACACCAACCTCAAAAGTGATCTCCAGAGTATTTCTGGGGACCTGCAGGACTCCAGTCTCCGCCAGCTCACCAGATACACACACCCAAGGGTTGGCTGTGAACATGGAGCCTCCCAGCTTCTTACTGGGAACAACCACCACGTGGTATGGGATCACTGGGAGACAAAAAGAAGAGAAAACATCAAATAAATATAGCAAAAAGCTGGCATTTATCGACTGTGTCGTCAAGCTGTCTGGCATCAAAACAGCACTCACTGATGGTTGTAAAGACATTGGTGAAACAGAAGTAGTCCACAGCGTTAAAGGACAACAGGTGGTAAAGAAACTGCTCCTTTTCATCATCACAGCGGAGGAAGGCGTAGCGCTTGTAAAGTTTTCTAAAAGAAAGAAAAAGTTTGAGAAAGTGTAAAAGTATATGTTACTTAAATGATTTACTTTATTGTTAAAAGAATCAAGTTGCCCAGCTCATAAAAATTCCTCAATAGTGTTAAAATTGGGATATCAGAGTGCATATGGTTTGATATAAAGTAGAACAAATGACAAAGTAAGGTCACAAAGGCAAAGAGACATCCCTCTGGCGCAGTTCGCTACTCAGATAGCAATTATGAAGAAGGCTGTGAATAATTCAAGCGGCAGTGGACTACAGTACGATGGCTTTTGATTTCAAAAGAGTTCATGTATTATAAATAGGTCATCTTAATTTCACAGGACACGTTCCTCCACAAACACAGAGGGTCAGTATAAGGAAATATAAGGGTAAGAAAGGAGCTTTAAAATGTTAAAGTAAGATTCACTGTTGTAATTCACTGAGACTGTAACTGACGGCATGGTTGGAGTTTTTGCGGTTGCTGTGCTCACTTTGTAAGCTCGTGGTCTGACAGCAGCTGCTTCAGGTGTCTGGACAGCAGCTTTTTCTCCATAGACAGGCGAACCCAGGCTCTGGCCTTGCCCACGTCTGTCTTAATCTCACTGATGTTCTGAATGTGTCTGAAAAATAGAAACGACAGGTCCAGAGGTCAGAAGCTTGCTCATAGTCAGAAAAGCAAAGATTTTACCCAACTGAGACAAATGTGATGTGGCGATCTGACACCTTCAGCACACACACACACACACACACACACACACACATACTAACCTCTCAGTGAAATAGGAAACATCTTGTCTCCAGTGGTTACACTTTTCACCATTTTTTAAATTTTCATGATTATGCCCTTCTCCAGCATCACTGAGCCCCAGTCACTTAAAGCCAAACAGATGTCTCGCTCTGCTTCTACAGTGGATTCTGAGTGTGCGAGTCAGTCCCATGTCCTCGCTCCACTATCATGTCTCCCATGTCCAGGCACATTCCCTTCCACTCCACCTGTGCTACAAGCTCGCCTGCTAAGAGCTCTTCATCTCCTCTGCCTCCTTCCTTCTCCCTCTGTCTCCACCCTTTATGCTTACTCACACCAAGTAACCTAGTTTCCTCTGTGTGGTATCTCCATGGCAACAGAGGAAAACATCTACTACATGGACTATGCTTGTTACCTGTCACCTAGAAAACACAGGGTAAAACAGCTGAGGCCATCATCTCTAATAAGCTTAAAACTGTGAGACACTGTAATATTTACTCATCACTTTCAGTGCAGTATTTTCTGCCTCTTAAGACATTATCATCATCATCATCATCAATTATTAAAACTTTTAGGGAGGCTGATGTTGCCTCTGTGAGAGTGTGTTTACAGTCCTGGCACCAGGCGAATAGAGGTGTGTGTTTGTGCCCTGAGCTGAACCCTCCTCTCCCAGTCAGACTGCAGTGAGTTTGGTAATTAGGCTGGAAGTAATGTGCTGTTGCACAGACTTACTCTGTACCTCCTTCATACAAGACAAGTCCCAATTCCTCAGCTCTGGCTGTATATGGTAGATAACAGTGCCGCATATGAACAGTGATCATTGTGGCATTCTCAGATTACATCTGGTCTGGGACACGTC
>NW_018127884.1:5212949-5231839 GCF_001952655.1 Monopterus albus
TTTTCCAATCCCATATCTGACACTCCACTGTATAATAATGGAAAAGCTCAAAAATACTATAAAAAGGGAGTAAAACGTTTTCTGTAACAGGTCCACTACTCTGAAATGACCTGCCTGAGAATTCAGATGCACAAAATCTCAAACTTCTTTAAATTCACTTTTGAAAACTCACTTTTATTCTAAAGCTTTCTTATAGCACATGAGGCCGTGTGTGTGTGTGTATGTGTGAATGCCTCTGTGCATGTATATCTGTACTGCATATTTATGTGAATATGTACATGTACATATACTGGGTATGTGCATTTGGTATTTTATTTTGTCTTTTGTTTTTACAGTTTGATCTAATTTTACTGCCTTATGCGCCTCGTAGAGGCCTTTGTAATTGGTGCTATATAAACAAACTTTACTTTTAAGCTCACAACATGTATAGTAAAGATTTACATGGCTGTTTAATGCTATAGAGGGACTAACATAAATGTAGTCTCTAGAAAATAATGTCACCAATTACATCCATCTATTACATTTTCACTGAAGGAAACGTTCTACTTGTTGTTTGTTTCCATGTATTATCTGTATGTGGGGAGAGACAAGCGGTAAGAATGAAGTCAAGGTTTAAAACAGACACTCTTCTACACTTTTTAAGTGGGGTACACTTACTTACGGTAACAAATAATTATCTTCCATCATTATTAGTCTTTTTGACCTAATGAAAATGGAAGACAATTGTGGGGATCCACAGACCCTACTTTAACAATTCATTTTAGTGAACACACGCAGTTGACCACCGGGGGGCAGTCTTAGTCTAACTTATCTTCCTCTGATAGTGACCAGCAGCTGATTCATTTCTAAAACAGCTACTGGTACACTGAATGACATCAAGAGACTTCATTCTTCACTACTAAGATGCACACATTAAGTCAGATTTAAACAATCTTCAGTCTTTCTCACCTCATGTCCTGTATAAGGGAGACTTTAAGAGGCGGCATTGCTGAGCCACCACCATCAGATTTGCGTCTCTCAGTGTCATGGATGAAACCTAGTGTGGAGATAAAGGACATTGGGCAATTTCTAAGCATAACTGTAACAAACATTTATAAATTAACTTTATCAATTAGGTAAAGTGACTCCATATTTTACCTGGAGGTCCCAAACCAGCTGGAGTTGCATTCTTCTTCTCTTTGCTCTCTTGGTAGTGCAGCAGGTGGGACCACAAGGCAGATTTACCCTAAAAGAGAAAACATGCAGCAGTATCATTATTTGTCCACCGCCTGTGGAGGATCAATCAGGTGCACGGAGACTGCAGAGGTTTGTTTTCCCTACCTGTTTAACCTGCAGCCCATGGCTCCAGATCCTCTCAAGCAGGTCACAGAGGCTCGCAATCAGCGTGTTCTCCTCAACACCAGTGATGCTGACCTCTCCATGACCCAGCTCCACAGCCTCCCGACCCATCTTCTCTACTAGCATTCGTTTGGTCTGCAGAGAAACAAATTAACACACACAGACACATTAGTGTTTTTATTTGGAGAAAGAAAGCAATCAGTCTAATACTACTTTTTATTTTGTGCTGTGTTTGCTAACTTCTGACTGGCAGGCTGAGATTCAGGATATACATTATGATTATCTTCATATACCAAAAGAATATCTTTATAAATGATAATCTAATCAGCTAGAATAACATGGCACAGCTAAGACCACAGCAAACCAAACAAAACTAATCAGCTAGAGCACACAAACCTTGTTCCTGCACTCCTTCAGCAATCCTTCAACAAATTTCCAGTTAGTCTGAGCGATGACTGAAGGCGACAGGTTGGACAATTTGGGCTGGCGGATGGTCGTACCTAGGTTTCTGGCTTCCTGGATGTACTTCTTAAAAAAACGAGAAAAGTAAGTCCACAAACAGGTAAACCAAGAAATACTGCCACACAGAAATCAACTCAGTCACAGTGACTAACGTAGCTAAACACCAAATAGCAAACAGAACTAGGATGAATAATAACAGTGTTTGATCAAACCACCAAACCCAAAACTATTCAGGTATTTGACAACTTGAGCCAATTTTGTAGAATATGTAAAAAAATAAATTGCACTTTCAATCAACTTTGTTTGACTCATGTTCATGAGTTCCACCTCTCATAACCCCAAACATGACATGAAAGTGAGAGATTATCAGATAAGGCTCAGCTGCTGGTGGTGAAGGAAGCACAAGGAGGTAAAGACCACATGGGTAGGCAGGTCATGTGGTCCCACTGTGAAGGCTAAAGGCCTCACAAACTACCAACACATACCACGTCCACAGTCACCGACTTAAGACAGGGCTTGAAGGACTGTGAGAGCCAGTAGTGGTCAAGAAACAGCAGGAGCTGCAGCTCCGGAAACAAATACTCCACATGCTGAGAGTGTGTGAGTGCAGGAGAAGCAGAGAGACAAATAAGGAACAATGACCAGAGGTGTGAGGGCTGGAGGCGAGAGCAGACAAAATGGTGAGAGCAAAGTCAAAATAAAGCTAACGGAGAACAAGCCACGCAAAATTAGGCAGCAAAGATCAGGCAGGAAGTCTGTGAATCTGAGCAGAGAAGCTCTCACCTCTCTCTGGTCATTGTCTAGGTAAAGATGCTCAGCATGCTGCTTCTGTCGATCCCTCCTCCTCCACTGGGCAGGAGCACTCCTCTTTGTCCATCTTTAACACAACACACACTTTAATCAACTTTACAGAGTAACATGACAAAACTGCTGTTAAGCTCAAAATGAGTAGTGACATGTAAGATTTACTTCACATAAACACAAATCAAAGTACAACTTTTGGTGTGACAATTAATGTGAAATATTCACTTGTTGCTGGTGGGCCCAGTGGAGAGCACATCAGACTGGAGTCGGGGGAAGAAGCCTTGTTCGTAGCGTCCCTGGCCGATCTTCATGTCCAACAGGTGGGGGTGCAGGGCAGTGTGGTCGATCTTTGCCACTCTCATCTCAATGGCTTTCTCTGTTGAGGAGATGTGGGAGAGGTGCAGAAGATGCAGCGAGTTCATCATTTTTGCTTTGTTAATTTGCTCAAATCATTTTACTTCCATTATCAAGAGGTGAGAGATTAAGTGCTCTTGGCACAACAGCATGTCTTTGAGCAAATAGTAAATAGTAGCAATTACAATTTATGAAATGATAACGATGCCTGCTTTTAACCTGGTAAATAATTTCATCTTGCTCTCATGTCAAAGAATCCCATAACCATCACAAAAGAATTACCCTTGCCACTTAAACAAATGAAATATAAAAGTTATACATAATAACAGTCAGGGCTATCCTGACATGACAAGCTTCCCTTTTCCCCTTTTTTTCATCTTCATCTGACTGATTCTCATATTCTCTGGACCCATCTGAGCTGAGACACCAGGATAACTATGAGTAAAAACCTTTAATTTTTCATTTAAGAACCAAGTGACAAGAGAAAAAAGAAATCAAAAGAAAGAGTTACAACAGAGAAAGAAGTTTCCTCCCAAACACCCACAGAACCAAAGGAAATGTCAGAAAAAGGCCCTGAATAGATGCTGTTTTCTTTGAAGGAACCAGTTGAGAGTTATCCATGAATGCAGCTTTAGACAGTGATTTTCTGATGTCTGATTAACAACACACCCATGCATGGGCTGTGTTAACGAAAGTACCCATTAGTTTAGTAAAATACAACTGGTTTTAAATAGATTAGTTCATATAATGCATGTAAGGACACAAAACACTGTCTGAAGCTGGGATTCAAAGGTACAAAGAAGAAACTCCCTGAAAAGAATTCATAATAACCCATTTCCCTTGCATGCTGCAAGTTCAGATCACCACTATCAAGATCAGCATTAAATGGATCATGTTGACCAAGCTTAGTAAAAATTGATGTGTGTGTAATGCATGAAGGATCTCATAAAGAAATCTTAAACTGACAGTTTCAAAAAGATCTAGTAGAAAAACATTTAACATCTCTAAACTAGAGGGTTTTCTGTATAAAACACTTAGATGAGTTAAAGTGAATAGCTGTAGTTATATACCAGTTATTATATTTATTATAGCAGTTCAAAGGAAGCCAGCCCTTCCTCTATGAGTGAACCTAACATAATGCACTGCACACACATTCAAAGAGCCGCAATCCAAGGATGTTTGAGGCAACAAGAACATATATTACGATCAGGAGCCTCGTTGTTCTCGAGCCCAATGGCATGAGGTCCAGGAGCAAAAAAATCTGCTGTTTCATATCGTTTTTTAAGCAGGTTCTCTGCAAACAAGACAGCAATTACCAGTCAGTTTAACAAACGAGATCATATGTCTGGCAAGAAATTCATTCCTTCAGAATTATTTATGATGCACTCATCTGGAATTCATATTAAAGGACTTTGTAGAAGCCATCTTTAATCATATTCACAAAGCTTGTGAAATGTTTTGGCTTTACACAGAGGAATAAATCCACATTTACACACTAAAACCTGCAGTTTTATCAGTGCCAATCAATCTCAGTTTTTCTCAGGATGAGATATGATTATCCCAAAATACAGACAGCCCCAGAGAGCTGATAAAATATATATCATGCTCTGAAAGCAATCCAACTATATTCAAAAACAAGTCTTTTTATTGGTCTGAAATCCAAAAAGCTTGCAGAGATTTTCAGGATAGATCTTTTCCCTTACCTGCTTCTTCGATGTTTGTGCATTTCTGGTACATCGAGGTACGCAGTGTGGGCGTGCGAACGTTCAGCATTCGAATCTTATCCACACGGGAGTCAAACACCCTCAGCGTGTGCTCTTTCTCTTCATCATCATGACACAGGATCTTACTATCAATGAAGGAGGCAAACATCTGTGTCTCTAAGAAACGTGACAGGAAGGGCAGGTAGGGCTCAGGCTGGTCTGACAGGAAGGAGGCCTGCACACACACACAAATACAAATTTAGGTGGAACTCAAGGTCACAATGTATGAAAAATCTAACACCTCTCACTATGTTATGCTGTTAATGAACTATCTATAGCACTTCACCTTGTCAAAGTTCTGCATCTGGTCTCGATTGGTGAACCAGGACTCTTTGTCCTGGCTTGGCTGGATGACAAACACCTCATAGTCTGCGAACATCTGGGTGAATCGGTTGGCGAAGACCTCGCGCACCTGGATGTTGAGCTGGTGCATTTTCAGCTCCTCCTCATCACACTGAACTCGCCCATCCTTATTGCTGCTGGCATCCTCTCTCACTTCCAACTGATGTGCACAAGCATTCAGTAATGCAGAAGAAAGGATAGAAAACAGGGAAAAGCGTGTGAGAAGGAATGAGAAAAAATGATGATAAGGAGCATAACAGTTTATATTTGTCATGTTACCACAGGTCGCTGATAAAGCAGCAGGGTTATGAGAAAGGAAGTCAAGGAAATCTCTTTTGATTTATGAACCAAATGACGTTTATTAGCATGTCAGAAGGTTGGCTAGGCAGACACCGAGCAGGCCTACTGCTGTATGTGCGCATAACTGCGAATAAGCGCTACAATGCAATGACATAACCGAAGAATCAATTTAATCATAGCCTTGTTTACTTGACTCAAACTTGGCAGTAAGGATAGATAACAATAATTATAAGTGAAGTCTGACCTTGTAGCTGGAAAAAGTACAAACAGACAATGAGCTAATCCCTTCATGGAAAGCCAACGTTGGCTACAAATGCATAAGCTGATTAGACTGCACATACAGAGCTTCTCTAATTAGCAGTTAGTCATCCATCTTTTGAGTGAGTCTTTCATCATACACTACTACTGCTGTTTGTAAGATACATGAGCCAAATGGAATTGAGGTTGTACAGATGCAAACTACATCTGTTGATGTCAGCGTCTATAAAGGGTTTCTGTCATCTAGGCTGTGAGATATCGACCAGCAGCATTTCAAAAGCAACCGGAGCTGATGTTTTGAACTGGTGAAGTTTCTTGGATGAAAAGCAAAAGAGCTTTAAGACACAATGCGACACTGATGTGAGGACAGTTACAGAGGTATCTCTTCAATACAATTATTTTGATGAAAAATATGTCAGTATATATAAACCATTAACTCCATAATTACTCAAATTCAAATCTTCAAAATTAAATGATAGCAAATCAAATAAAAACTTTAAAATGTTTGTCCATTTTAAAGCCCATTTTATATAAAAAGCATGTACCGACACAATGTGTCCAGTCCAGTGTGTGGCATTAGAGCTCCCACATTTGTTACTGCCCCTTGTTTCTAACAGTGGTGGCATTTTTTCAGTTCACGTAGTAGCATATATGAGAAGATATTGACTCCAAATTAAAAAGTATTTGCATTGCAATGTTTCTGTATGAACATGTAAATACTCAAAAGGTGCAATAAACAATGGAGATACTGAATATAAGGATTAAAAACTATATCTGATACCAGTTTTTACGGTCAAGTTGTTAAAGATTATGGCTATTTGACCAACTTTGACCAATGGCCTTGCAACTTAAAATCGTCCTAATTCATTTTCAGGTGATAATAATCTCTCTACATATATACAACTCTATTTACTTTAGTCTGTTATGGGAACACTGACTACCCAGTGGGTTAAAAGTCAAACCTGGGGACAATATGTGACACATGATCACTTGTGCAGCCCATTTTTAATTTATCCATTATGTCTCACCTTCTCCAAGCTGACACCTGTCCTCTTGACCAGAGCCTGCAGTCTGGCAATAGTTTCATTCTCTCTCAGCAGGTACGAGTTAAGCGGTGAGGCCAGGTTGCCGTTCCACTTGTCAGAGACCATATCAACAGATCGGAAGCCACGGTACTTGGCCTGGCTGTCGCTGGAGTGAATATTCCCTTCTGGAGCCACGCCGAAAGATATAAGTACCTCTGAGATCTCTTGGATGAACTCTAACTTGTTGGGAAATTGAGGCAACTCCTCTGGCAGTTCGATGAAGTGGTTATCAATGTCCACAAAACACAAGTTAGCCTGGAGGAAGACAAGCAACAGGATATGAGATAATATATTCACATATACTGTACATGTAAGAATGAGAATAATAGGCACTAAAATTCAGATATATCAGTATAGTATAAATTCATATCAAAACAGCTGAGAATTTAGCAGGAATTTATCACATTTGCAAAAGCCAACATCAATGTAAACATCAAAGGGAATCCTAAAATTTATTTAAAAAAGCAACAAATGAAGAAAGGTTCAACTCAGTACTGCGTGCTTGTACCTCCTGCGGCAGCTCCAGCTTAGTGCGGTCATCCTGTCCATTGGAGTGGAGGCCCATCAGATATGGCACAGGTGCATCAAGGAAGTGGAGAAGGGAGGCGGGCAGAATGGGAACGTATACATGCTGCCACTGGTAGGGGAACATTAAGGCTGTGATGCTCTCTGCCACGGTCATCAGCCTCTGGTAATCTGTTTCACACATAAAAATAGTGAACGGTGGTAAAGGAACCAGCAGTACACTGTGCTGACTTTAAAACCCTGGTGACTGTAATGATTCTGAGGGATTATTTGTGTTTTTCCCCTGACTACTGCTTCGTACAGCGCAGCCCTCAACATGTCTGTTCAGTGCCTTGATTAAATTATAAACTGAACATTTACCAGATAAGAGTATATATACAGCAAAGCATATACAGCTGCTCATGATTCTTACCATCTTAAAACTATTCGAAACTATTAACATCTACTACTAAATTCCTAATGTTAAACTAAATGGAAAACAGGCTGTGCAACTCTTACCCTTACTTTACTCCCCAAAAGGTTCTTTTCAACATGGCCTTTGCCTGATAAATGTTGTTTATTCCTCAAAAACACTTGGACCAGTAAACAGCATGTGACAGAAAGGTTGTGTAACATGACTATCAGTTACTTCAGCAGGGTTTATGATGTTTACACCTCAGTTCTTCTGTTTGCTCTCCGACTATGCAATCTATCAGCTGACACTTGGGGCACAATAGTCTGTCAGACTCTATTTGCAGTTAACAGATCACAAATCACCTGTTGCAATATCACTGACTGACTCAAAGTTTGGACAAAGCAGTAGGTTTCTGTTCCACGTGAATTAAAATTCAGTACTGTGGAAACAAAGTGAACTATCATGACATGACAAGAAGAAACAGCCAACTTTTCTTCAGAGTTAACTCTTTACTCTGGTTGTCTCTTTGATTCTGGGTTCTGTACATGTAGGAGTGGAGTCTGATTGATGACCAACCTTAAAGGAATTAGCTCTGATGATACAAATGCATATGTCTAAATTTAGGGGAGTGGATCATATGAGCAGTTGTAGACAAGACACACTGTAATAGGATGACAGGTCTCCCATTTGAAAGACTACAAAAGCAGCCAAGACATGAGTTAAAATGCTTGAATTTGGACAGTACAACTGCTGTATCCTTTGCATCCCTCAATATTCCATTATGAATTTATCACAAGATGATTTTTGGCATGGTATTTTTTGTTGAGTATTTTTACTTTGTGGTAATGGTTGAAAACTGGTAGCATTAAACTTGCCCAGATTTAGCACTGGTATTTACACTGTAGGGGCCATTTTAAGGACACCATAATGGGGACAAACTTCCAAATATTTGACATTCTTTTGGTGTCTGGTTTGTGTGAGACTAGACCATCTCATCTGAGGAGGAGGTCCTCTGCAGGACCTTTGTGGCCTGGGTCCCTTGGAGGAGCCAGACTGATCTGTGACACAGTTTCAGCCAGCTGGCCCTGTGGTTAATGTTAAATTCCTTTTTCATGACTTCACATGGCAACACTCCTTCATGTTCAGGGCTTTGCACTTGAGTCAACTGGTATACAGGCAAATGTGCCCAGGCCTCCTCATCTGCATTCCTTCTCTATCCTGTTGTCACCTCCTGTACATTCAGCAGCAGCTCTGCCTCTCTCCTCTTATGGTTCCAGAACAAATATCATTCCTTGATTTGGACATGTGCTGCTCCATGAGAAGAGTCTCCCACCCCAGCCAGGGCCTCCCCACATCCCTCTGCTCAGCAGGCTTCCTCTCCCAGGACAGGGACAAGAATACTAACATCAACCGCCCGCTCCTAATCTAGGCCACCATTACAAGAAACCACTTTAACTCACATCATAGAGAAGATATGAGAAATGTTCACTCCATGCAGACTCGTAGCAGTTTGGACTTAAAGTGGTGCTTGTACCATTCAGTTTACTTGAGTCCAAGCATATCCAGTTGAACAGGCTAAAACACACTGAACACAGAAGTGAAACTGTTATAGGTCTTAGCACTGATCTACTTCAACAGCTAAAATGTATTTCATCCGTACTATGGCAATAATAAACAGGCTGTGACCATTTCATATTTTCATTTGGTCAAAAGTGAATGTCTGACCAATGGTCCAACCCCCCAAAGCAGCGGTGGAAAGTAACTAAGTACATATACTCAAGTATTCTTAACTACATTTCAGAGTCAAATATTGTACTTTAACTCCTCTACATTTATTAAATAACTAACTTAATTAACTGGTAAGTTAACTTTAATTACTTTTCAGAATCAGATTAATAATTACACTCCAATCATAAGACTTTGTTGATTCCTGGTGGAGAATTCACAAGCTACCCAGCAGTAATTCAAATTATAAGCGCATAAGGTAGTTAAAAATAGCTCCACCTTTACCAGTACGCCGTAAAGCATCAATAATATACATTCATATACAATATGCTATTCTGTATATTGAGCACTTTTACTTTTGATACTTTAAGTATATTTTGATCTAGGACTTTTACTTGCAAGAGTATTTTTACATTGAGGTATTTCTGCTTTTACGTAAGTAAAAGAAGCCCAGCTTCAAATCTACACTTTTAAACTTGATTTCAGATGAAGCATCTCTGTGGCAGAAATGTGCGTTGTGTAACTGAAACATCCTTAGTTCAGATCTCTCCTTCACCCTGATCTCCCTCTCTCCAAATCTGCCCTGTCACTCCCAACTGCACAAATCACATGACAGACAGAAAATGCCTAAGAAAAAATTGCTTAATTGTAGCATGTCACAATTGTTGACACTTGACTGACACATGATGAGCTTCATGTTTAGGAAGCACAAGAGAAGCAGCAGACAGTGTTTTAAAATTTTCTCTTTTATGGCTTTATGGAAGAGATGCTGGGTCTTTCTCTTTAATCACTAATGGATTCCAGTGCTATTTTCAGCACAAAACACGCATCTCCTTATTTATCCTCTCCTCAGTGTATGTGTTTAAGTGTGTCTGTTCCCAACAATCCTTCATTTCTTCCCCGTGGAAGATTTCCAAGGCTTAACTCCACACAACATCCTTCCCACGTTATGCAGTGATGAGCCTCATGAGGGGGAAAGAGGCATGATGTCACTTCCAACCAATAATAATCATCCTGCATCACTGCTATCCTCCCTGTCTCTGAGTTCCCTAGCAACACGACAGCTTTCCCCCTTAGGAGCTGCTCCCACCGGCCCCTAGGTTTTGTAAACCATTTGCCTTTGCTTGCCATTGTAACGGATCCAATACCACATCACGCCATAGCATACTTAATGATTTTCCTGTTTCTTTACACACACACACAGTGGTGAATAAAAACATGAATATTTTCTGAGCAGTTGCTACTGGTTTCTTAGTGAAATCAAGCACATTTTGGGACTGCTAAAGGGTTTTTTAATCAATGCTCCTATGAAATTAAGTCATTCATTGCCACACTCTTGCTGTGTGTTTTGTTTAAAGGATGACCTACACAGAAAAATCACAGTTAATCAAGCAGCTCAAATGTGCACACAAGAGGAACCTACATGGTAAGTCACAGTAAAACTTTTGAGTCATGGCAGAAGGCTCTGCCTGCGCTGGACTCTCACAGCACCATTTTGATGGAAACACTCATCAGGTTATGTAATCTTCTGAAGAACAGTACTGCCATGCATATCAAACAGGTTGTAGCCTTGGACCGTGATTTTTTTTCTTTCTACACAAGAACCATGCAAACATTTTAAACCCTAAAATTTCAGATATTGGCCATGGAGCTTGATCATGGAGTGACAGTGTGGCAGAGACACAAGAACAATAAAACAGACCACAGAATCAAGCACTAAGAGCTCAGCATACAAACAGTTTTGTTTTTGCCACTGAATATAACATTCGTATCATGTCTCCCCCTTCTTTAGGACAGACAGCTTTTTGCTACACCTTCCAGTGTCTGGAACGGCTATAAATACTTCATTTTCGACATGGCTGGAAAAGCTAGTCCTGAATGAGCATAATCCAAACTTCATAAGAACCTATCAAAGATCATCTCAGGTTTTCCATTATGTTTCTGCAACTAAAGCCAGGTAACAGACAAATGTTTAAATCATGCTATTTATGGCAATAAAACTAAAGATCTACAATGTCCCTGTATCTTAGAAACAGGGAAGAAAAGTTTAAAGCAACATCAGCAGGTAAATATTTGGTCCCCAGACAGTATCACTGATATGTCTCCAAGCTCCAGAGACATCTCTGGAGACTGCCTGTACCAACTGGGTCACATGTCCTCACAATAGCAAAACAGCTGCTGCTGGTAATGCCTGATTATTTTTGTTTTCCCACTTCCAGCTCTATAGAAAACATGTATAGCATTGATGAACTGTGTCTATACAGCACAGGATTTCAGTGTAAGCCTGACCACAAAAAAACTATCTGTTTTCAAAACACAGTTTTAATGTGAGCAGGGTGTCTAGGTACTTTTAATCAATGCATCCTAATGGGACTGAATGCTAATGGTTACATGAAAACACTGAATGAAACAATAGCAGACCAGCTACTTACGCTGTGAGTAGAGCAATATTTGCATCTCGAGCAGTGCACAGGTGAAGAGCTGAAGAACATTCTCCACCCCCAGCAGATTAAACATTTCACTGATGGCAAAGTCAAAGAGTGGCAGCTCAGATGTGCTTGGCCTCTGGCACACCACGGGCCCATAGACGCCTGAGAACTTGAGGGAACGTCCAGAGGGCGGCAGAGGCACCTCATAGAGGATGTTGAAGATGTAGCTTTCCAGTGGGAGGGGTGGGGGCTGGGGGGAAGTAACAGCCTGGTGAAGCTGCTGCAGCACCTTCCTGCAGGCCTGAGCGAAGGCCATGGGTGTTATCAGGCAGATGCACTTTGACACGTACAGTGTGTCACGGCTGATGTCATACGAGTTGAAGCGCTGCAGGCGGGAGATGGCTGGTGCAGCGTGGAGCACAGGGCGAGGCTGGGTGTGTTGGTGTCGCTGGTCCTCAGGTCCTCGTGGTGAGGTGGGAGTGTGCAAGATGTCGTACTGCTCTGCATTGTGCATGTGGTAAAGAGTCTGCATGGCGCTGCAGATCTGCTTACTGGTCACCTCCTCGAAGAAAGTGAGGGCAAAGCCATAGGTCCGGGATCCATCTTCTCTGGTGATGATAAAGGAGTGGAACTGAGGCTCCCGAGAATCAACCTGCGTCCTGAACGCCAGACCCTTTGGCATGCAGAGCTGTGAGAGGACAGACAGGAGAACAAGACGGGGTTGAGGAAAGAGAGAAAAAAAGAAGGGACATCAGACTTCACAGCCCAGCAGAATTGAATTAACTGTTAAAAAGAGAAGCTGTTAAGCGGTTACATGAATCTGTCATATATACAGCTCGTGAAATTTACTTTTAGCCAGAGCTATTTTACACCATCTCTCTTCCCAATTTAAAAAATTGCTAAACATTTTGGTAAATATGTTTATCCACTTGTATTTCTGAGAGTGAGATAATAATAATAATAATATTAATCATTTTTATTGGCCAAGTATGTTAGACACACAAGGAATTTGTCTCTGCAGCTCACTAACATAATGTATCTTGTTTGTATAACAACACACTGTTTTTTTTTACCGAAACACTTACGTATTTAGGGGGTTTAAGGGGAGGTATGTAATCTAATTACTACACAACTCATCTGTGTCTCTGCAGAGTTTAAAAAGTAGTTCCACCATGCAGCCCCTTCTAAAACCATAGCGCTTTTAAATTAGTGATGCAGTCTACAGATAAAATAAAAAACATATGGTGTGTTAAGTAACTAGCCTCAGAGGTGCTGGTAGATGGATTTTTTACCTTTGGTCAGAGTCCAACCGTTTTAGTTCTTTATGCTAAGCTAATTGTCTCCTTACTTGTCTCACACAGGCGAGTGGTGTCATCTTCTCATCTAATTCATGGAAGCAAGATGGAACCACCGGTTCCTTTAATAATAATTCTAAGCAAGCTAACAAAATGAGTTATTAGTAACAGAGATTTTATATGTATTAGTAATGCATAACAGTAGAACAGTTCAGTCCATTTAACAAGTGATTCTGCAAACATCTGCAATATCAAACAAAAGAAAATAAAAAAAATTGTGATACTGACTTCATTCTTACCACCCAGCCATACCATTATTCTTAAAAGATATGAGATTGAGGTGTTAAACTGTATAGAGGTCATACCATGCCAACTGCATCCTGGTCAAATGGATTCCACTCGACATTGTCTGGATAATGTGCTAGAACTTTGGATTTAAAGGTTCTTCGCAATGGACTCTGCTCAAAATTCTCACCTGAAAATCAAACAAACAGAGAAAAAGCAAACACAAACATGGACAAATAGTTAACATGTTTCCAGATGTG
The DNA here is from genome assembly GCF_001952655.1 of Monopterus albus. NCBI lineage: Eukaryota > Metazoa > Chordata > Actinopteri > Synbranchiformes > Synbranchidae > Monopterus > Monopterus albus. Next base: position 5,226,569 of record NW_018127884.1, read on the forward strand.
TATGGTGGAGCAAAAGAACAGTCTTGATCAGAAGCAGGCTTAAGGTGCCAGGCAGGACCTCACAGGAGAGAGGCCTTGAGAAGAACAGTGTATTGCATCATGTAAAGCTGTCAAAAGCATTCTGCTCTAGAAAGTAAACTGAATATAACACTCAAACAGGCAGAATCAACTGCTCTATAATAGTTAATTTATTGAAAGAGATTAGCCAAATTGTATTAATCTTACTGCTTCTTGAGAGCTTTAATGGCAATACAAAGGCGCACGCAAATAATCAATCATAAGGACAAACTGACTTGAACAGAACCCAGAGTAAAGCAGAAGTGATGCACACACCAAGGCAGTGCTGAAAGGTCATTCAGAGTGTAGGGGAAGAGTAAACATTGACCAAGCAATATCAGTTCAGGCAGCACTAAATTTGTGTGTGTGTGTGTGTGTGTGTGTGTGAGAGAGAGAGAGAAAGAAAGAAACAGAAGCAGTGATTGTCAAACATCAGCTCATTGTTCATCCGCTGCTGAAGGATGTGAGGACAAGGGAGGAGGGGGAAAGAGAAGCTAGGAGGAGTAACCAGAGTGCATAAAAACAGAAAGGGCAAGTCCCCACGCTTGTGCAGAAAATAACAGCAAAAACTCAGAATTCGAAATAACAAAAAGGGGCTGTTGAGGGAAAAAAAAGGTTTAAGGCTGAGGAATTCAAGCTGAGCTCAGGTTAGGCAAGAGTGGAGTGTGTGTTGTGGGAGGGTTACCTTCATTTGCACTTGCCAGTTTTCCTCTGGCCCCATCTCTGAATTTAGTTGCCTCTATATACTGGCATAAAGCTACACAACAAATAAAACAAAAATATAATTAAAAGCCTTGTTCTTGATTGGCAGCGCATCACTTGTGAAAACATCCTGACAGCTCTACTCATATTTGCATCTCTGTCAGGCGGCTATGCTAATTTAGGTGAGCGGGAGGGGTTAGATAAAAGAGTACAGTGTTTCTGTGGTCATAATTCCTTCCTCTTCCAGAAATCATTCAAGTCCATACTGCTCCGTTATGGATTATATTCTGAGCCAGCGTGCCAATAGAACTAAATCAACTACAGTCATGCTAGCAGCTCTGCTACGCTGTATTTAATCACAGTACGTGGTTAAAAGTCAGCATCCTAACATACCGCAGTGACTCTGCTAATATGCTGCCATTTAATGTTTATAGCGTTCACTGTCTAAGTTAGCAAATTAACAAATGCTAGCATGCTAACGTTTGCTAATTAGCACTACACTCAAAGTACAGCTGCATGTGATGTCAGTGTCGTTAGCTCTGTAGGTACTGAAACAATGCTTGGAGAAGCAGAAAATTTTGACCTGTTCATGGCGGTAAATGAAAAGTTTGCACATCAGCAAAGTTATTACAAATTATAATCTGGGAACCATGAATACTGCCAATCCCAGTCCAGTAGCTGTTATTATAAATTATTACAAATCCTATCCATTACATACAATTTTATTAGTTTTTAAACAAAGCCAATTCATTTGAAAACCAACATTTGACTAATTAAACTACAATGTAATAGAATAACCTCAGCCTCATAATGTACGACCTTTACAAATAAATTATGTAACTTTTCAGTAAATATAAAAATAAGTCCTGTTCACGGTGAAAAAAATATCTGAATGTGGAGCAAAGTCGTATAATATCGTATGTTTTTATTCCATCAGTAACCAGTTAATGGTTTCTCCTGTACTGCACTCCGACTGGCCCTGGAGCCGAGTTACATTATCTAATACATTTAAAAAAAAAGACCTTTTATACTGCATGTGACAAAGATTTTGCTGTCCTTTTCATGCATGACATTTGCCAAGCACCAATGAAATAGTCCTGCTGGCACAAACAAATTCATGCAGCATGTCAAAGCGAAATGTGTGTGACACACGCCATTGACTCTCTAGTTAAACAACATCAGCTTCAAAATAAAGCTGCTCTCAGGCTCATGTGGCCTGTGAGATGTGAAACCAGGACTTTCATTACTGGACTTTTTGTGAACTACGTAGTTTGGGGTGAGGAAAATCCATTTTCACTGCAGATAATTGACATGACTCAGTGCTGACACTCACAGAGACCAGAAGTGGTGACTTCCTTCTCTACTGACTACCTAATTTATCTCTGTTGCATCTGTTTGAACAACACATAAATGTTTCATCCTTCAAAGTTTTTACTCAGATAAGGGGTTGACCCACAAGTTGTCTGACCACAAATATATCCATGACTACATTCTTATTTACTCAGACAAGGGGTTGACCCACAAGTTGTCTGACCACAAATATATCCATGACTACATTCTTATTTTGCCAGGAAGAGAGGTATTGAATGGAGCAACAGGCAAGATCACATTAGAATCTAAGTATAGTGAGACAAATCCTGGCAAGCCAGTAAAAGTCTTTAGGATTACGTAATTTAATCTGTTGATTACTTTCACATCCAAACTGGGAAGAAACTAGGTCAAGACTGCAACTCAGACTACAAAAACATCACCAACCCTCATAGGTCAGTGAGATTATCATGATTAGAGATGGAGGAAGAGTATTCATCTTATAACTTCTTTGCCATTTACACAATGCTATTATGACACATGAATTACTGTTGAATCACCATATTTAAAGACTATAATGGTCAATTAACTTCGGTCAAAAAGTATTTTGAAAAACACTTTAAGTTGAAATAACAAACTGACTTCAGCTGATCACGTACAGTACATGTAGGTCAAACTCCACAACAGGAAGTGAAAACAGACATGGAGCACCGTGACGCGACTGAAGCACTTTGTAAACTGTCATGACAAAGTCAAATACTGCAGTTATACTTCAAACATCTGGAAGCATCTGGCTGTGAAGCAAGAAGATGATGTTGTTTACTCAACCAACAGCCTGAGTTATTATTGCTCCTTAGAGTTATCAGAATGTCATGCAGCAGGGCAAAAGGTAATTATCACAGCACATGCCAGCTTAACACTACAGGAAGCTTGTCAAGAACAAAACTACAAAACATTATTTTTTGACATGTAAAATAAAAAGCATAACAAAGTGTTTCCAAAGTCTAAGTGAATAGAATTTTATAAAAACCATGTGACATCTTTGAAAGCAGCAATTACTTGGTTACACAAAGAAACTATTATGGTTTAGTCCCCCTCACCAGGAGGGTGATGGAGAACTGGGGTTGGACTCAAGATGGCTGACCCAGGTGTTAGTACAAAAAAGGAGGTTTAATGGAATATAAACAACAAAGTGACAACAAAACAGGGCCCATAATACATACAAGGGAAGGGCAGTGATGACTAAGGAGACCAGGACGAACAGGTAAACTCACAAACTAACGGCAGGAACTAGGATAACAGAGGATGAGAACGGACAGGTAAACAAAAAGAACTAACGTACACAATGACAAATTGAGACTTTAAAATGGCTAGATAAAAATGTAAGTAAAATCTGAACTCCTACAATGAATAATATAAAAGTTTGTGTAGCACGTAATGTAAATACTAGAATTAAATTCTTACATTCAAAAGATTTTTACAATATAAAGCTAAGATGTTTCGTTTTTGTCCCTCATACATCTCGACCATCACAGCTTTAAACTTTTTAAAGAATTGTGCTGACATTGTGCCATTTCCTTGTTTTTCAGCAGACTCTAATTCAACTGGCCAAGACTACACAGATGTTTGTTTCAACCTCACCTGGTAACTAGTGCTAATAACAAGCTAAGTCCCTCACCTGGGGAGCAGACCCACAGACATGAGCGCAAATAAACTACAGTGTAAACATTTCCTTGGTTTGAAACATCATCCAACAAATGGACTGTGATATCATGAGAGCGTGGACTGGCAGCAGTGGGAGTAAGCGTCACTGCGCTCTGGCTTCTTGCCGTTCTCCCTCATCCTATAAGCCAGTGAGCACCCACAGCTCTGCAGCCCTTCTGTGTTCATACTCCCTCACACCTACTGCTGCACTGCAATTGATATTGGATTATGTGTAAAATGATGTGTGTTGTCATATCAACTGTTTTTACATGCTTGAAAGAATAAATCAAATCACGCTCCACCAGGCGTGGACATTAAGGGATGTACTGTACCTCTCTGACTCGACGGTTGTTGAAGTCACAGGAAATGTTTCAAAATAGCTCAGCAGCAAAAACATCAGCGCTTATTCACTGAGAGGACCCGGCGCTGACAGATTACAATCACTCACTCTCAGCTGAAATTCAGTCTTCACAGCTTATACCAAGTGAGACAATGTGGGTTATTTTCCAACAAAACAGCGATACCGGGGTCACAGTTGTCATTCATCATTCTAAGCAGTGCGGTCAACACCATTTAAGACGTAGTTGCCAAAATTTTATGCATCCTGTTTCTTGGGCAGCACATGGGTAAAAAAAAAAAAGCGGTGCGGTAACTGACAAAGACAAATATCAAGGTCACTGAACCTGTTGTAATGCACTGTTCCTGTTTAAACCCAATCCTGGTGTCATACTTAACATATATTTACATCATTCATCATTCTGAAACACAACAAAAAGGAATTTAGGGGGTCATTTATTGCCAGACATACTACAAATAAAGGCAGGTGTTCATCAGGGCTTGTAATTCTTGTCCATCTTTCAGGGATTCTCAGCTACCTAGGCAAGGTGTATTTGATCTCAGTACGGACAGTTAATTAATGTATTCAACAGTAAATGTATCTTTTAATATCTTCATTATTTGATTCTGTTCACAGGCAACGCCATCGTCAAAACAGTTTTTACGTCTCTGAATTTAATCGCCTACAACCTGCTTCTCTGAATATGGTGTTTAAAGTAAGGCGTTAGATTATTTTATTTTTAAGTCTTTTATAAGTTTACCCTATGCTGTTTCTTGCTGTATAACAATTTTCACAGTGGACATTTTGATTTGTCATACAGAGAAGAGAAGAGGCATAACTAATGTTAGGTAATTTTTTAGTCAGATAGATATTGGTTAGATATTTGTTGTATTAGAAATGTTTAGTGGAAACAGGATGTCTAGCTCAGGCTGTTAAATGCTTAGTTATTCTCATTTTTGCAGGGTGCATATGGCCAAGGTCAACTAGATAGAAAAAGTTTGATTGTCAGCAGGCAGGAGGATTATTGTTATTATTATGATATGTGTAACCGTAATTGTAATCATAATATTTTCTTATGTGTAATGTCATGACATGTCACTAGATGTCATGTCAGAATGTTCTTAGATACACACCACTTAATCAACACTCACACACATTGATTC